>NC_138737.1:27490655-27748155 GCF_965113295.1 Leuciscus leuciscus | reverse complement strand
ATTCTTTGATAACGTTGGTTAAAAATAAATAAATACAACTGATCATTGTTAGCTCAACACATTATTAAATGTTGAAACTAACATTTACTGAGATTAATCAATGCTTTAGAAGTATTTTATGTAAGGGATAATGTACATCGAGCCGGTTGTTATCTCAGAATAAACCCCCAACAGGGTGATGAGGACCCCGACGTGAAGCGGAGGGATCTTGCATCAGCCTGAAGGGGGTTTATTCTGAGATAACAACAGGCTGGATGTACATTATCCCGCTTATTACACGGCTACTTGCTACATAAGTAAATAATTAGACACGAAATATTGATGTGAGTTGAAATATTTTATTAGGTCTTTAAACGCAAAGCTTCCACGAAAAGAGCAGTTGCTAGCGCGGCAAGTTCAAACTAGACAGACATTTAAGAGATACGGTATACCACTTATAACGCAACATTTCGCCACATAAATAATTATGGAGATATTGATTTCAGATTAAACTGTTTGTATCTTATAATCCAACAGTGTACAAAACAATAGTCACAAAATTGCTGCAGCTGCGCTTGTATGAAACGAGAGCGAGGCATAATTAAATAACTGTACACAAAATATTGATTTGACTGAGTTTCAATATTTTATTAGCTCACCAATTGCAAAACTTCAACGAAGAAATGTAGTGCTACTGACTTCAGTAACCCGGATGAGCCTGTGTTATCTGTTTTCAGCGGTTGTTATCTGGGAATAACATATCGCTGGATGGTGTGATTGACCAATCAGAATCAAGTATTCCAAAAATACAACTGATTGTTAGCTCAATATATTATTAAATGTTGAAACTAACATTAACTGAGATCAATCAATGCTTTAGTAGTATTTTATTGTTAGTTAATGTTAACTAATAAATTAACTAATGTTAACTAATGGAGCCTTAATGTAAAGTGTTACATTTTCAATCAATATCTAGGGCATGTTGTAGTCCAGATTAAAAAGTAAAAATGTTTAATTTGGAAAATAAATGGCCTATTAAGTCTTTAAGTGTTTAAGTTTTTGGCATGGTGATGGACACCATTGCGAATACAAACATCTAAATGACTGAAATAGAAAGGCTCTGTCCCAAATGGCACACTAAGCTCTCGCAGTCTTCCTACGAGTCCGCACTTTCGTGACGTAACACCAATTTGACTGTCAGGAAGAATTCTGCTGCGGAGTTTGCATCAGTGCAGGCTCGGCAAAAGTGCGCATCAAGGGCGCATACCAACCACAAAGCGAGCACCCTTCTGAGACCTAAAATGATAAAATGGGACAGCCATGGACTTAACGGACACCAGGGTTGCCGCACACTTTTTAAAGTCAAATTTAAGGCTTTTTAAGAACTTTTTATAGTTCTTACATAAGGGGTGTGCAATATTGACAAAAATATATCTTGATATTTTCAAAGTTTTCTTGATAATAATTAGATGATATTTTACTGTTTGTGTTTTTGTACTGGTATCATGGCTGGTTTAGGCCTGTTGTTGACAGCAGACTCACGAAGATATGCATATTTTTCATATTCTATGCGGTGGTCAGTTCAAAGCAGTGACAAATATATATTTTTATTAAGGGACAATATTTGCCACCTTAAATTGATTTCCAGGGGCATTTTAACCCCCTAGATTTTTTTTCCAAAACTTATTAGGAGGTATGAATCACCTTTATGTCAAATTCTAACATTTAAGTTAAATTCTATTAGAATAATAAAACAGTCCAACTGTTACCAGTCAAATTATCAAATCATTAAATCATTAAACTAAAATCCATCCTTGCAGTACAGAGGTGACACAGAAGCAGCATCAGAACTGGCATCAATATATTTACACTCCATTTACAATTGCATAAATAAAGCTATGAGATTGTGTTTTTTTTATTATTATTCAATATTTAAATATGAAATGATTTCTAATTTTAACATTTTAATTAAAGGGTACTTTAAATATGAAACTAAAACCGCCAGTAGGTGGTGGCAAGTGTCTTAATAAGTGAGTTGAAGGAGTCATTCATTCAACCGATTTGTTCAAAGCAAACGGCTGATTCATTCAGGAAAGAAGCAACTGACTCTTCAATTTCAGTCAAAAAAATTATCGCTGTCTGTTGCATGGAGACTCTGCTAGTTTCATTTTGAAATTCTCGTTGGCGAAGTAAATGGAAAACAAACAATATTGAAAATATTGTGTCTAAATAGTAACTCACAATGTTAACTTATTGTTAATTTAACTGTTGTATAAAATAAGTATCACATTTGCAATTGTGCACGGGACAACAGCACTCTTGCTCATCTGATATTGTAATACAACATGTGATAATATGATATAAATATAAGACAAAAACACATTTGGGGACATACCAATAACTCCACACATCAAACCGTGAAAGCACGAGAGACAAATGCGATGTCAGCTCGTATTGCCTCGTACATAGTTAAAACAATGATTACAATATCATCATAGACAATATATATAATCGCACACCCCTACGCACACATAAAGAATTAATTTAAAATTGAACATTACCCATTTTCTACTCCTCCTCTCCACCTTTTGCGTACAGGAGACAGATGTATATGCTGCAGCGAATGACGCGAATTGTCAAGTGAACAAGCAAATCCACAAAAATAGAATAATAAAAAAGAATACGTAAGCTAATTAGATAGTTTTTATTTGGAAAGCATTTAGATACGTCTAAGTCAAAGAGTCATCTAAAATTTAAGACTTTTCATAAGTTAAAATAAGACTTAAGACTTTTTATGGCCTTAAATTTGAATAATCTAATTTAAGACTTTAAGGATCCGCGGGGACCCTGGGACACACGCACGTGGCAGCCATAGTAAGTCCACAAGACCGAAAGTGTGTATGAAGTGTGCCATTTGGGTCAGGGCCAAAGTAGCAGGACTGCTTTGTTTACGGGGTTACAGAGGTAATGGCTGCATTTCTGCTGTTCCTTAAGCGCCATCTGCTGTCAGAGAGTGAAAGTGCATTTTCATTCAGTGTGTCTCCTCCACTCGTTCCACCATGCTGCTCATGCATGTTGAGCTTGTTTACATCAGTGGCATGCCTATTTTTTGACGCAGCATACAAGCAGTATTGTACATTTTAAGCGGTTGATGGAAAAGTATTCTTAAAATCCATTCTAAAAATCTGAATAATTCTTCATGGTATTTTAAAGTGCCCACGATAACAATACCGCATGTTCATTATTGAGATATATCATATTTCCGTATGTCTAACCTCCATGAATTGTAAAATCCTCTACGGGTACTGATGACGCCACTTGTCCAATGTTGGTAAGTTCCTCCTCTGGCAGACCGGTGGACGGGTAGCTCATACTCTTGGGCTGGCCATCCAGAGTAAAAAAACCTGCACACCAAACACAATGAATATGCTCTTATATCCACATGAAGCAGCAACAAAATGCTTTTTTTTTTTGACTATCAACAAAGTCTAGTACATATTGCAACTCATTCTGAACCGCCCACTTCCAGATGGTGACAGGAAGATGCAACCAAAGATAAATGTGTAAAGATATTATTTCCTTTTTTTTAAGGTTTAATAAATCACTTAAGGTCGAGATAAAATGGAAATTCAAACTTATTTTGTAAATTCATGTTATAAATCTTATTGTGAAGGAATCATCTCTGTATGTTTTATTTACTTTAATATTTTTACCTTGATTTCATAATTCAAGGATGCGATTCTTTTTAATTCTTTTTAATTCAAAAACATATGTTCATACACACCTGGCCAGGGGGAGTCCAGCCAGTGCTTGATGTGGAGGATCTTCTCATCCTTTGAGCGAGCATGAGCTTCCTCACAAATTTTGTCGTACTTGGCAATCTCTTCCTATGGACAGAGATGAGAAAAACTTTATATAGACCTCTGAAGATACTGGGCAGCTACTTGGATCTGGGCAGGACTGACTGACCTCATACTCTTGTCGTGAGACGGCACCTTCAGCAATGAGCTTCTCAGCATATTTCTGAAGAACTCCTTTCTGCTTCTTGATCTGTTTGTACATCAGTGGCTGGGTGAACATCGGCTCATCCATCTCGTTGTGGCCCATACGGCGATAACATACCTAATGGAAAGAAGTAATTTACCTTACTGACGTCACAAACTCCCAAAACATGACAATAAATTATAAAAGTGTATAAAAGACACTCTCTCACCAGATCCACCACCACATCTTTGTGGAAGGTGGCTCTCCACTCTGCAGCCACATCGCACACGTACATCACAGCTTCAGGATCGTCTGCGTTGACGTGGAATATGGGGGCATTGACCACACGGGCAACATCAGTGGGATATGGCGAGGAACGCGCCATACGAGGATCTGTGGTGAAACCAATCTGAGAAAGAGAAGCAGAGGTGTGTTAAGAGGATATTTGGTGGGGGATGTTACATCAAGCGTGGAATTGTTTGTGCACAAATACCTGGTTGTTGACAACCACATGTACAGTGCCATGTGTGGTGTAGGAGGGCAGATCGCTCAGATGGAAGGTTTCATAGACAATGCCCTGACCTGCGAATGCAGCGTCACCATGGATGTGAATGGACATCACCTAAAACAAAAACACAGCAGATGGTTCGATCTGAGCTCATCATAACTGATCCATTTACAATACATCCTAAAAGTACTAAGGATGTTCAGATATTAAAATTCTCATTGCTACAGAATTAGCCCTATTTATTGGTTATGACCAATAAATGGACAGTTGTCTAAACTATTTTGTTTAAATAAATAAAAAATAAAATACTAAAATCAATCGTTTAAGATCTACAGATGAATTTGGGCATTAAGGGCCAATCCCAATTCACCCCTTGGCCCTACCCCTCCGTTTTGCGTGTGCACGTGAAGGGGTAGGGCTGTCTCAATTCTCTTTTGGTTGGAGGGGTAGGGGTAAGGGGAAGGGCCAGATAGCCCTTGAAACGAAGATTTCAATACAAAAAATAGCTATAACTCACGCAAGACTACAGCTGACGACGGCATCTTGGAAGTTTGTGATAAACATTGGCGCATCTCCTGTGACGTAGGCGCTAGCGACGATGTATAATGACATGTAACGGTGTTGTAGTGGTGTCCCATTTCTTAGGGGAATATTTTCACCCCTACGCCTTGACACTCTGTTTCAAGGGGCAAGGGTTAGGGGTAGGCGAAGAGTTAGGGGTAGGCGAAGGGGTTAGGGTTAGGGTTATGGATATTAATGTTTGCTTAAATTTACAGTGATATTAAATGATCAAGTCAAGTCAAGCTTTATTGTCATTCTTCCGTATACATGTATACAGCTGAAAGAAATTTTGTTTCGTACAGACCGAGGTGCATAACCAATACAAGAATAAACAACAACAGATCACAACATCCGACAATAGACAGTACAACACAGCCCTCAACCATTCACATGATACGCACAATACAATACATAGTGTTGGAAACTTTTTCCTTCTTCAAAGCAGACCAGGAGACGTTGGGATCGCGTTCAAACAGAAGTTATTCTTTATTGAGAACTTCGCTGTACGTGGCTGCAGTCATCCAACAATCTAAATCTAATACAGTATGCATTGTAGTCATAGGCGTCGATTTCGGGGGGGGACGCGTACCCACCAGATTTCGTCATGTCATTTTGTACCCACCACTTTTAACTTCTGTCCATAATTATTTGACTTTTGGTTCGGTTTTTTGACCGTTTTCAGTGGTTATGAGGAGCAATATGAGAGAGATATTTGGTATTGTCTCACCCAACAAAAATCTATTATAATATAAATTTTATTTTTCGTTTTCGCATTTATGAGGGGAAAAACAACGTGTCTCGGTTACGCACGTGAGCGCTCTGAAAGCGGCACTAAAAGACTGCTTTAAAACTTTCACAGAGACCATAAATGAATCGAAACTCAGCGTATAAGGTAGCCTACTTGCAGAAGCAGAAGAGTGGGTCATATGTCTAATGCTTTTTGAAAACTTAAGGCTTTCTTCTTCATAAAACGAGTCGGACATCACATTTTTGTATACATTTTTATTTATTTACATTAGTAAGCTACAGCAGGCACGGCCAGGATTCCAGTTTTGGATGGGCCAGACCAATTGTGGGTGGGCCTTAAATTAAAAACGTTATCCAATCACTATTTAACCTAATCTTTCTGGGTTGGAAAATATGTGACGTCATTATGTTTTTTAATTTAATCAATGTTGATTATGAAAGTGAACATGCAGCATGATAAAGATATGATGCATCATGAGATGCGCAATATGTCTGGAGACATGGAGTGGGTAAAACATGATTTTGACCACTTCATTAAGTTTTGTTTTGTAGAAAGACTCTTTTTAAAAGATTTTCGTTTTGTATAAATTGTATCTTAATTTTTATCAATGTTTTATCAACCAATTGCCTGTATTTAATAAATAAGAAGCAAATATATAGCAGACAATGTAATAAGGCGCCGGCACAATCACTTGCATTGCACGTGAACTGGAGGGCGCCGAAACTCAGCTTGTGCCTCACAGATTTGAGAAAAATAGGCTATCTATTATAGAAAGCTTGAAATGTCTACTTTTAAACGAAAATATTCAAAACCAAAAGAAATAGGCTACTCTCTGATTATGTAATCCGAAATGTGCATTTCTCTCTGGCGTTCATGGCGAGTCCGCATCGTCAACTTCATCTTTGCAGTGACACAGAAAACACCAGTTTATTAATAAACAACTCAATGTCTCCTTGAATTTAGACACATTCATAATCATTACTTTTACCGGTTCTTTGTAGCAAGCTTTATGCGTGCGGTCGTGTGCTTGAGTGTGGCTATATTAAGTAAACGCTCATTATCCTGTAGGCTATACAAGTAATTAAATTAATATAAAGGGGCGATTTGTCCACTAATGGCTTAAATGAACAACTACTAGTCGACTAGAAAAAAAAAAACTTTAGTCGGAGGCAGCCCTTATTCCACATATTTTCGAACCTGCAGGCCATTCTGGGTTGAGCGAG
The DNA here is from genome assembly GCF_965113295.1 of Leuciscus leuciscus. Classification (NCBI taxonomy): domain Eukaryota; kingdom Metazoa; phylum Chordata; class Actinopteri; order Cypriniformes; family Leuciscidae; genus Leuciscus; species Leuciscus leuciscus. The sequence goes on along the minus strand of NC_138737.1, from coordinate 27,741,152 downwards.
CGACCCTGAGCGGAATGAGCGAGCGGAGCGGAATATTCAGAAATGCGCACAAGCTCTGATCGGAACAAACCCGAACCACTGTCTGCTGAACTTGCGCAGAAACATCAAAATATAACCAGCTTTTTAAAATGTTTTTTAAAACTAAACATTTAGACTATTTTAGCACAAATTATGAGCTTATTGACGATTTTTTATAATTCTTGACAAAATTAGAATAACCTATAGTAAAAAACATTTTTTTTTTTTTTTTTGGGGGGGCCTGTTGAAAAGTGGGGCCGTGCCTGAGCTACAGGACATCGTCTTTCAAAACATGACCTGCGCGAAAGAGAAAAAAATGAATGCGTCATTGTACCAAGCACTTCTGAAAATGCACTTCCGAATGGGTCTCTGTCCCCAGCACATTTCAAACCAAACTGACGCCCATGATTGTAGTTATATACATTCCAAGGGGGAGGTATTACATAGAGGCGGAGACTCTGAACAAAGCATGCAAATGAAGTAGGAACACACCCTGCTCTGAGAGTGCTACCAGTCCAATTGAATCAGCGTAACTATTCAAATGCTGATACTGGCCAGGAACTCCGGTTCCAAGAGCCATCCCAGAGCCATTAAAGACAAAAGGTGAAAGTCAGCTAATCCAATCAACCTAACGATTCTTGGGCTCCGAAAGCCATTTGCAGAACAAAAGGTGAGAGTCTCAGTGAAAACAGGAATTGCAACTTTGTTGAGCAGAATCATTCGTGTGATATCATCATCTTAACCTTAAAAGCTAAATACAATATTCTTTACCGTGATGTTATGTATGGAAGCATATTTGAAATAGATTCTTAAAATTTGTTATCCTTCAATAGCAACAGTAAACAATACACAGTAAACAGTAAAATAGTGCAAAAAAAAAAAGTGCAATAGCCAGTAAATAGTGCAATGTAACCAGAGCAGAAGCCAATAAAGTGTCGGTTAGGGTGGTCCTTATCAAGTCCAATTTTTATTTTTTTTGCAAAATGTTAGTGTCTTAACCTCTTAAACTGTTCCTTTTAACTTAGAAATATGCAAAAATGTTGACAAAAAAAATGATATTTAGAGGTAGCTCAATCATGTGGAAGATTGCCTATGTTAAGCTGTGTGGCGTTATTGTGATATGCAAGTAATATTAAAAGTTGCTGCAAATGAACTACATTTTATTGAAATCAGAGCAACACTGACATGACAACAATGACATCAATCTCAAAAAAAGCACAACATTTTCAACAATCCCTCATTTCTGATGCTCAGCAGCCAGTGTTGACTTTTTGCAGTCTGGATAGATCCGTCGGTGATCTTCCACCACATGAAGGAGAAACTGCAATTGTTCTTCAGAGTGTGTGAGATAGCCATTGTATTCTTGAATCAGAGCCACTCCTCTCTCGGCGTGATCATTGACTACTTTCATTGCATGTATGGTTGCCTGTGCCTCCTGATAATCTGCTTGATTCAGCCAAAATTCCGGGTCAATTTCAAGGAACGTAATGTAATTTAAGCCAAAAATTTTGCTCTAAACCCAAACAATAACCAAGGTGATCATCAATAGAAATATGTATTGATTCCACCAGGAAAGGTAAATCTGCTAAACCGGGTCATGGATGGATTAATTTGGATTTAGTTTCTACAATAAGTAAACTGAGATATGTATCTAAAATACATATTTAGGAATATATGGTGCATTAGATGCTTTTATGGAGATTTTTTTGGGAATTTTACTAGCCAGGTACAATACCAATTCAAATGATCTGTTTTTACGAAAATCATCAAAATCTCAGAAAGTTTAAAGCTATTGAGCTACCAGTAATTATTATGTTACTGCCATAAAAATTGACATGCTGTATTTTCTTATATAAAGGAACAATTTAAAGGGTTAAGAGCATGACAATGGGAAACTTTAAAAATAAGGACCACCCTAGTGTCGGTGCACAATTGTGCATTTTAATGCCCATTGTCCATTTAAAGTGACGGCACACAGTCATTTGTGTGTTCTTAAGTCCTTTGTCATTGGGGGGCAAACGAATTATGGGGATGAAAGTTGGATGGCACCAAGGTATTCAGGGCTCTAACAGCTTGGGGGAAAAAGCTATTACAGAACCTTGCAGTGTGGGTCCTGATGCTGCATAACCTCCTGCCTGATGGTAAAGGGACACAAACACTGTGTGAGGGGTGGGAGGGGTCCTTTACAAAGGCAGAGGCTCTGCGCACACAGCGTGTCCGGAAGATGTTTTGGATGGGTGGGAGGGAGACCCCTATGATCTTTTCAGCTGACCTCACTATGCGCTACAGCAGAGGTCTTCAATCCTGCTCCTGGAGAGCCACTGTCCTGCAGAGTTTAGTTCCAACCTGCTTCAGCACACCTGCCTTTGAATACTCAAGCGATTCTGAAGTGCTTGATGAGCTGATTCAGGCGTGTTTGATAGGGTTGGAACTAAACTTTGCAGGACAATGGCTCTCCAGGAGCAGGATTGAAGACCTCTGCGCTACAGGGACTTGCGTTCGAGTGCTTTGCAATTCCCAAACCACACAGTGATGCAAGCTGGTCAGGATGCTCTCCACAGTTCCTCTGTAGAAGGTGGTGAGGATGGATGGCGGGAGCCTGGCTTTTTTCAGTCTTCGCAGGAAGTACATTACAGAGCTGGTGTTGATGGACCAGGTGAGGTCGTCAAAAATGTGCACACCAAGGAACTTTGTACTTCTGACTCTCTCCACCTCAGAACCACTGATGACGTGGCCGGTGGTCGGCTTGCCTTCTGCGGAAGTCACTAACCATCTCCTTTGTTTTATCTACATTAAGAGATAAATTGTTGTGGCACCAGCTTAACAGTTGTTCCACCTCCTCTCTGTATCCTGCTTTGTTGTTGTCGCTGATGAGGCACACTACAGTTGTATAATCCGCAAACTTAATAAGGTTGGATTCAGACTTGGTAGTGCAGTCGTGGGTGAGCAACATGAACAGCAGTGGGCTGAGCACACATCCTTGGGGGGCACCTGTGCTCAGAGTGATGGCACCTGAAGTTCTGCTGCCGATGCGCCCTGACTGTAGTCTCTCTGTCAGGAAGTCCAGAATCCAGTTGCAGGTTGGGGTGCTGTGGTCCAGCAGTGAGAGTTTCCTTACTAGCTGCTGGGGGATGATAGTATTGAATGTGGAGCTGAAATCAATGAACAGCATTCTGACGTATGTGTCCTTAGTGTCCAGATGTGATAAGGCAGAGTGCAGGGTGTGGGAGATGGCATCGTCAGTAGAGCGATTGGGACGGTATGCAAACTACAGGGGGTCCAGTGCTACAGGGCGGTAGTCATTGAGACATGTCACTGCTGACTTCTTCAGCACTGGAATGATGGTGGTCTTTTTGAAGCTCGCAGGGACCACAGCCTGACTCAGGGAGCTGTTATAGATGTCTGTAAGGACACCTGCTAGCTGGTCATGACAGTCCCTGAGCACTCTCCCTGGTATATTGTCTGGACCTGCAGCTTTGCATGGGTCGACTCTGGATAATGTCCTCCTCACGTCAGCTAGGTCATGCAGCGCCAGCTCTTCAGGGGTGGGTGTGGACTTGTATGCCTGCATGTTACATGTTCAGGGCTTCAAACTTGTCAATAGCTTGTCAGGAAGGTGGGCGTCATTGTTGTTGGCCTGTGTTGTAACTTTGTAGTCTGTTGCCACATGCGTCTGGGGTCCTTGGCGTCACAGAAGTGGTTGTGTATCTTCTGTGCATACATGCGTTTTGCTTTCCTGATGGCCTTGGAGAGCTGAGCCCTTGATGATTTGAGGAGCCCTCAATCTCCTGACCTGAAGGCAGCATCTCTTGCCCTAAGTAGGGCACGAATCTCAGCTGTCAGCCACTGCTTCTGATTATTAGTGTTTTTCAAGATTAACTTTTAATGAGCACTTTTACTTACTTTTTTTAACTTTCACTTTAACTTTACTTTTAATAAGCTATATGCTTATTTAGACAACCTGCTTTATTAATTGAACTCTAAAAAATATGTATGAACACAAATTTCTACACAAGGACGTTGGGTCAATGGTATTGGGTCGTTTATGAAAAAACGATATCGGTGCATCGCAATCTGTCAGTAAAGTCCGAAGCGAGACGCAAAGCCTGTAGCAACGCGTTATGGCTGTCTGACGGGAGATAATGTAAAAATAAACAGGAATTTTCCAACTTTTGAACAATTCATAACTGTTTTGTACACATTGTCATATTAGCCACCCCACTCCCCCCGCAGCTCGATGGTGTTTTAAGCCCCCAATGGCTCCTTAGAGGCAGCTAACCCTACCCTCAACCTTAAACCTACCCATCCCCTCGCTGCCTGGAAGGTGCCGTTGGGGGCTTAAAACACCAACCACCCCCCCCGCACATGCCGGTTGAACATCAAATCAGCATATTAGAATGTTTTCTGAAGGATTGAGTAATGGATCTTGAAAATTAAAAAACAAAACATTTTAAAAAGTTATTTTAATTTGTAATAATATTTTACAATAATACCGTTTTACTGTATTTTTTTATTAAATAAATGCAGCCTTCGGGTGCATAAGAGAATAATTTTACCTACCCCAAACTTTTGAATGGTAAAGTATATGACCGCATTGTCACAGCACTAGATTGATGCAGTTTACATCTCACCCGATTGCCATCTGTGTCTCCACAGTAGAACTGATCTGCCTTAGTCTTGCCCTGCACCACTGGGTTCACCGCTTCTAAATGGGAAGGGTTGGCAACCAATGACAAGGTAATATTCCTGTCAGTCACACGATTTATCCTCCTGTGGTACATGCCCAAGTGGTACTTGACATCTCCTGAACCCTGTTACAGGTACCAACACAATCATCAGAACAAACATACTATAAGTTCATGAGATTCCAACAAAGTGTATATAGACAAAAATGTCACTGACCTCATCAGCAGCTTCCAATTTAGAGTCAAACTGACAGAAAATCTGCTCCAGTTCCTTACGGATTACATTGGCAAGCACATTCAGACGTCCTCTACAGTGACAGAGTGACAGACAGAAAGAGAGTTTGTAATTGATTCCATAAATCACCAGAACAGCATGTAGTCACTGTAATATCAGTTGTTTTCCATTTCCCCCTCTATAAATTAGCATCTCCTCTTCTACCTGTGAGGCATTCCCATGATGACAGCATCTACTCCATTCTTGCTGGATTTATCAATGATGGTTTTGAGCGCAGGGATCAGACTCTCACAGCCCTCCAGCCCAAAGCGCTTCTCAGATGACCATTTCCTCTGCAGGAACTCCTCAAACCTGCAGAAATCAGTATGTGTAATATATTACAGAGTTGCAATAAACATCAAATATGGGTTTAAACAACATCTTTTTAAGGGCACCATGAAATCAAAATTGTGCCCTTGTATTCTTTAATCAATATCATTTCCCCTCCCTCTTGCATCATAATTGCAGTAGTAGCTACATAGTAGGTCTGGAAATGTCTGAAATAATATATGATCACCAAAATTATTTTATATGACAAAAAAAAAAAAAAACAGTTCAAACTTATATATTTTTTAATCCATTTTAATTACATAAAAAAAAATTTTAAAAATTTTTTTGTAAAACTAGAATGTATTTTTTAAATGTGGTCGGCATTTGGTGGGCCGCATGAGGCTTGAGAACCACTGGTCCATTAGCAGCTACACAACTACCACTTTGGACGCTTAAAAAAAAAAAAAAAAAAAACTTTCATAAAAGAGATCATAAAACTAATCCATATAAATCGAACGGTTTAATCCAAATTGTCTGAAGAGACAAGTCGCGTTATATGATGAACAGATTGAATTTAGGCTTTTATTTATGGAGCTTATAATATGACAAAATGATTTGAATTTGAATTGTGTAAATTTGAATTATTTGCAAGTGTAATCTAACTAAATTGAATTTTAGGTGGTAGTTTAAATAGTTCTGAATTTGATTTGTTTTAAACGAATGTTGAACGTTTGAAATTTAACAAATTGAAATGTTTTTATGGCTGAATTTTATAGACATGTATTTTCAAACAGCTAGTTTTTTTGTTCTGAATTCGTATAGTGCAAATATTCAGTTTAAAAAAATACAGATTCAAGTTTTCAAGATGAAGAAATTCGGAACTTCAAATTCAGTTTTCTAAAATTCAAGTTCAAAAATTCAGATCTTACAGAAAGTAGGTCACAGGTCATCCACAGGGAAGAGTAAAGGATCTCAGATAAGTCGAACAGAGCATTTTGGCTGCACTAGTTTTCTGCCGCAAACGCGGTGGTGGTTCAAGAGAATCCGTGTATCTTTCGTTCAGTCGTTTTTTTATTTAATATTAAGAGTAGAAAAATGAGAAAACAGCTTGAGTATTAGATTTCTTCTAATATTCTAGTAATAATAGTCCGCTGCAGCAGTTGCACGGAGCTTACAAAACGCGTGTATTGCAACTATAGGCTACATTTAATTTTCTCATCAAACAACTAGACTAACGAATGGCTCGGCACAACAGAAGAGCTTAGACAGGGCTTTTTCTCTGTGTAGACCAGCAGTTGGTCTGAATTTGCCTATTTTCTCGACTGTATAGGCTAAGTCACGTTTTATCATGAAATACGCTCTGATTTATTCCAAAGTGACTCAGGCATATATAATGCATTTAATGTTAAATAATCTAAATGTTGACTTTCAAAAGTAGGCGCGCCAAGAAGGCTATTCTCTGTATTTTGGTTCATTTTTGGTGAGCGCCAGAAAGATCTAAAGAGACCGAGACGCGCTAAAGCAGCGCATCATGTTGTTTTATTTATTTTTCAATGGCATGATATTTTGTAGTCATTTTGAATGTACACAAATAAAAATATACATTTTACTGTTTCGGATGATGTCATTATCTGTATGACTATAAATAACAGAGTATTAAGTTATTTCCCAGCAGTGGAACAAATCCAAGTGATGGCGCTCGCGCATCGCGCTCTCACACAACATAGCCTAGTATCAGTTCTGGCGTTGCTTCATATCGCAGACTGTTCATTATCAAAATGAAACACAGTCAACCAAACATATAAAAAGTTATTCTGCATAATTTAATTGGTCTGTTGTACAATATGAAGGGCAAGCTGTGCCGCACACAGTCCTACTTGTTATTCCAAACATTTCCCTTGCTGTAAAGACTCTGATTTAGCCTATACGTGTATTTTGGGACTCGACTGAAGTATGACGCCTTTTTATTTGTATTATAATATAATATATTAAAATACATAATCTTCTGAGTTTTATGATGTAGGCCTTGTATGTTTTATTAAAATTTATTATAATTTACATCTCAAAAGGATGCGCTTTGTGCATTCTCTGACATTATATTTATTTATTTAATTAATATTGAGTATCAATTGATGTTAAACAAAACGGTGTGTTATTTTCTCTGGCAACTAAACTTTCAAAAAAAAACCTTCCAAAAAAAAACTTCCAAAGCAAAGCCATTGTGCGTTCTCTCCGCGCTCCGCAGCTTTTCCACACAGATTTTGAGAACTGGCCAGCAAAAAAAAATAGGCCAAAGAAGTAGACTAACGGCTAGTGTCCGGGAAATGCAAGGTACGTTCATATTTATAAATAAACATAACTGATTTTGTCTACACCTAAATACATTTCCTAATAATAACAGTGATTAAGCCCAAATGTGGGTGGGGGTAATGAACACAATATGTTTTTTTTTTTGGTTTATTCGTTTTTTTGCCCAAATGGTCTCCACTCTATGCATTTTGTAACAATAGAGCAACATTTTTTAACTGACCGTATTTGCCAGAAAATAAGTCGCATGCACATGAGTGCAAGTCACACCGGATCATGTTGAGAGAGAAAGGCGTCATAATTATTTGTATTTTTTTATATATTAGCCTATTCAGCAATAGTGTAAAAGACCTGTAAATAAAATACAGCATTTACATGATAAACACTATTAACATGTAGGCTATGTGTTGCCTATTTTACTTTCCCTTATGACAAATGAATGCAAAAAACAACAAGAATGAAAAATAAGTATGTAGGCTAGGCTATAATAAAATAATATATAGGCTACAGACTATAAAAATAGCCTATATTGTGCCCTTTATAAACGCCAAGCCTAAACAAATTTATTTAAATCGAAACGGTCGCGCATCTCTCATTCAGTCAAAAGTTTTCATTGCAATGTAACATGTGGATGCTAACTATTAATATAAAGAAGGCTTCATACTTCAGTCGAGTCCCAAAATACACGTAGCCTATAGGCTAAATCAGCGTCTTCACAGCAAGGGAAATGTTTGGAGTGGGACTGTGTGTGGCACAGCTTGCCCTTTATATTGTACAACAGACCAATTAAATTATGCAGAATAACTTTTTATATGTTTGGTTGACTGTGTTTCATTTTGATAATGAACAGTCTGCGATATGAAGCAACGCCAGAACTGATACTAGGCTATGTTGTGTGAGAGCGCGATGCGCGAGCGCCATCACTTGGATTTGTTCCACTGCTGGGAAATAACTTAATACTCTGTTATTTATAGTCATACAGATAATATGACATCATCCGAAACAGTAAAATGTATATTTTTATTTGTGTACATTCAAAATGACTACAAAATATCATGCCATTGAAAAATAAATAAAACAACATGATGCGCTGCTTTAGCGCGTCTCGGTCTCTTTAGATCTTTCTGGCGCTCACCAAAAATGAACCAAAATACAGAGAATAGCCTTCTTGGCGCGCCTACTTTTGAAAGTCAACATTTAGATTATTTAACACTAAAATGCATTATATATGCCTGAGTCACTTTGGAATAAATCAGAGCGTATTTCATGATAAAACGTGACTTAGCCTATACAGTCGAGAAAATAGGCAAATTCAGACCAACTGCTGGTCTACACAGAGAAAAAGCCCTGTCTAAGCTCTTCTGTTGTGCCGAGCCATTCGTTAGTCTAGTTGTTTGATGAGAAAATTAAATGTAGCCTATAGTTGCAATACACGCGTTTTGTAAGCTCCGTGCAACTGCTGCAGCGGACTATTAGCCTATTACTAGAATATTAGAAGAAATCTAATACTCAAGCTGTTTTCTCATTTTTCTACTCTTAATATTAAATAAAAAAACGACTGAACGAAAGATACACGGATTCTCTTGAACCACCACCGCGTTTGCGGCAGAAAACTACTGCAGTGCAGCCAAAATGCTCTGTTCGACTTATCTGAGATCCTTTACTCTTCCCTGTGGATGACCTGTGACCTACTTTCTGTAAGATCTGAATTTTTTAACTTGAATTTTAGAAAACTGAATTTGAAGTTCCGAATTTCTTCATCTTGAAAACTTGAATCTGTATTTTTTTAAAATGAATATTTGCACTATACGAATTCAGAACAAAAAAACTAGCTGTTTGAAAATACATGTCTATAAAATTCAGCCATAAAAAGATTTCAATTTGTTAAATTTCAAACGTTCAATATTCGTTTAAAACAAATCAAATTCAGAACTATTTAAACTACCACCTAAAATTCAATTTAGTTAGATTACACTTGCAAATAATTCAAATTTACACGATTCAAATTCAAATCATTTTGTCATATTATAAGCTCCATATTTATTCAGATAAAAACGTATCTTTGGTTTAAAATTTATCAACCGAACTTGCTCAAGCACACAAGAATGAACATTATTGGTTCTTGCAGAAATTCAAACGTGCTGCTTAACACATAAGAATGAACCTCATTGGTTCTCTCACACATCAAGCGAACATGCTTGAGCTTTTGGAAGTACATCAAAGCGCATCTTTTCATGATTAAAAATCTCCAGGGGTTAATAAAGGCCTTCTGAAGTGAAGCGATGCTCATTTTAAATATGGATATTTTTCTTACATGAATAACTAAAATAACTTAAAACGACTAAAATAACTAGTTTCCGGCAGACGGCTGTCGACCTCGAGAGGCGTCAATTGCTGTCATTACGTTGTGCGTCAAGTTCAAGGGTTACTCTTTTGGCGTAAATCGATGCGATTTACGCCAAAAGAGTAACCCTTGAACTTGACGCACAACGTAATGACAGCAATTGACGCCTCTTGAGGTTCAAACAAACAGGGCTGGGCAACTGCGTTCGTCATTACGTTGTGCGTCAAGTTCAAGGGTTACTCTTTTGCCGTAAATGATGCATATGGCCGTCTGCCGGAAGTAGTAATTGTATTCGTCTGAAAGAAGAATGTCATATACACCTAGGATGGCTTCAGGGTGAGAAAATCATGGGCTAAGAACCAATGAGCATGGTGCTCAGCATGGTGATACTGAGCATGCGAACAGTACACATACTATGACAGCACTGTCTGAACCTAACGGACAACTGATGCTGTGCTGATAGAATGAGGATGGGTGAACCGAGGACTTGAACGAATTTGGTGAAATGTAGGGTTTATTTAAGAATAACAATTAAAACGTACTGGAATATGCATAGTAACTAGTTATATTAAACAACATTTTTATTAAAATATGCAACAACTGTTCAGTCAAAACATGTAAATTAATTTTACTATTGACTATTGTGTATGCAGGTTATATTTTAAGTTTTTATGAGAAGGATCATGGTTTCTGTTAAAAGTTGATGAAGACTAGTTTATTCACTTTATTATTATTATTATTATTATTTAACTGAAGTTATGATTACAAATGAATTTATTTGAATGTGTTTGAGTATTTTAATCCGTTAGGATGATAGAATTGACACTAAAAAAAGAACTAATCGGCATACATTTCACGGTCATCACTGGTGATCGGTTCTGTGCAGATTTTGCTCATCTCAAAAATCATAATATAGCATTTATAAACCCACAATAACACAGAATACATCAGTATTCATCAAGATTTCAAAATAAAAGTTTAAACCCTCGCTCTGGGTTTGCATGCTTTGATGTTCACATATTCTTGAAGAAATTACAGCAGCTGTAGCATTTCTTTTGAAAAGAAGTGGCCAAAAATTAAAGATTAAGTGGACATTTGAATTAAATGTTTGGCCAATATTAAACAAGGATTTGATCATGCTGTAAAGTGTAACAACAACAATCACCCTGATTGGTGCCCATTGGTACATAAGTTGATTGTTAAAATACATAATATAATATACATAATATTATAAACAGTGTTGTTCAATAAAACCATCAAATGAATTTCTTTAAATACTTTGTGTAAACTAATTATTGCCTCGTTGTTATTACATATGTATCAAGTCATTTTAAGGGTATTCACTCCATTCTATTCTATTTTTATTACCACCCAAAAATATGATCAGATTACTCAATTAATTGTCAAAAGAATTGACCAATTACTAAAATAATTGATAGTGACAGCCCTAGATTAGTTAAATGAGTAAAATGCCTTGAAACATGCAGCATTATTCAATGTGTTGACATGTTTGCACTGAAACAGGAAGACAGGGCGGGACATATCAAACAACTCCTCCCCTTTTTAAAAATAGCCAATAGCATTAAGTTTATATCACAGCTTGGCCAGAGCCGTTGAGTTCGGTAAAGTCGCAGTTTCCTCCTAATCTCTAACCGTTTCTCCTCCTTATCCTCTCCATAATGCTTTAAAACATAGCATTCTGTGTAGAATTCAAATTATTCCGATACGTTTTCTGGTATGTGCTGACTCACACATATGATATTCTCTGTGCTATTGTGTCTCTAAACCGGGGCAGACTGTGTACACACTGCGGTGGTTCACGTGACACACCAGTCAAACGTTTGGTGCGAAGATTCGGTGCGTTAACCATTTTATTAAATAATGACGACTGTGTCTGTTCAGACTGATGCAAACATTCTGAGCAAACATTTAATGCATGTATTCCTATAATGCGTACCCTTACATTTGGCCTTTATGAGTGTGTGTGTACCTGGTGGAGCGAACCATGCGAGCCAACAGTGTCCGCTTCTCCTCAAGGCTGAACTGCATGACTCCAGGCCTCTCAAACTTCTGTCTGATCCACTGACACTGGTCCAGGTCATTGATGAACATGAACTCAACCCCTATGTGTTGGCAATATGCCATCTGAGAAAAACAACATTTCCGCAACAAGTAATTGTTTTATTCCAAACTGAAAGAAAATACTACACAGTACTACAGCACCCAACCATTTCACAAAAATAAGTTTGTCATGTTTCAAATTATACAACTCTTCAAATAATAATGCCCTGTGACACTTCCTGGTTTTCAAATGTTAGTGGATCATGTTCATAATTAATGTGATGAACTACACCTGTGGTTTCCCATGTAGGACTCCTGTGTGAACTTGAGAACTGACTAAAACTGACTAAAAAGTAGCATTTGAGTACACATGGTTTGATATTTTACATTGACATTTAAACAATCAATCAGTCATTATATTTGTAAGCATAACGTATACAAGAGTGTCGTTTCTGTGTAGCAAAACTATTTAATATTTAATATAAAGCTTGTGATTTGGATAGACATCACATAAAATAAAAAATAAAAACAACATTCAAAGGCCCCATGACTTTTCTAGTTGTTTGTGATTTACTGGAATAGAATTTAAAATAAATAAATAAAATGAATAAATTGTTTTTCAAGACAGTGCGGTTCTTCAAAGATTAAAAACAAGTTTTTGAGGGGGTGAATTAAAATAAGAAATGATCTTTTTAGCTGTTTTAGCTTCCTTGTGGTCCTCACTCACCTCCAAGCGGCGGATGATCTCCCTGAGGGGCAGAGCACTCTCATTGCCCCCAATAAAGGTGGTGGTGGGCAAGCGGAATACTTTATCTAGATCAGACTCTTCCAGCCCATAGAAACCTGTCAGCCAAACACACAACACGTCCAACCCAACCCAGAGAGAAGGGAAAGGTGGAAAGGGAGGGGGGCAGGGTCAACAGAAAAGAGAAGAGCCATCATGGATGCCAGTTGAGCGTAAAGAAGGGATGGAGGAAAATAAAGCAAAGCGAAAGGAAGGAAGAAAAGTCCATATGTAAAGAGAGGGAATGAGGAGATAAATGATAAAAACAGTGAAACAAGAAAAAAAAAGACAGACAGGGAGAGAAAAAAACATTGAGTTAGTGCGGGATGGAGTTAACATGAGGATGACAGTGATTCCGTGCATAATCAGAAACATGGTGGATTGGAGTTTTAAGAAAACACAACAAAAAGCACCAGCCATTAGCATGATGCATGTTATTAATAATAACAACAACAACAGCAGCAGCAGCAAAGCGGACAACATAAAAAAAGAACATTAAGTATGAAGTGGTTAGTTAATGGTTGAAAAAGGAGAAAGAACAAGATTTAGAGAGAAAAGAAAGGTGGTTTAAAAATTGATAAGTAGAGAGATGGAGAATTTGGGGGTTAAAAAAAAAAAAGAAAAAAAATGGGTTAACATCATTATCACTGTCAATATAATATTGGTGTTAATTGTATCATTGCATTAAATGCATCCAAAATTTAACATGTAAACAAGCAACCGTACATCTTTGGATTGTGAACTGCAATTACAAAATGAGATCTTTACTGTTCAATTCATTAGTGTAATGATATAGTATTATATTTATTTATTCAGCTGCTCATGCTTTTAATGTAAAGTCAAAAACTACTATTTCATATAGCCTACAGTTTTATTGTATACATTACGCTTAAGTATATACTTGCAGCAAAATGTGCAGTTCTAATATATCTAGAATTAATACACATCAACTACTGTATTACTGTGTTACCTTTACAGTAAGAATTGAATTATAAAAAATCCATACACAAGGATGATCTTTTAAAAATTAGCTTACTATATATTATTTACAGCACAAGTTTTAATATACCTTTGAAGGTGGATCTCACAAAACCTATAAGAAAGTCCTGGTCACAGATTCTACATAACCCACAGCAAACCACAAAAACCACAACATGCGAGTTAACAGCCTGGCAGAACATTTTAGTCTTTAAATATTAAAACACCTATTGTTTCTCTGAATGCTAGTTTATTTGGGAAGAGCGAGTTAATTTCATAAATTAACAAATTACTGAGGCTCATACAGTACCTACAAAAAGTCAAACATGACATGCATTAAGCTGTTCAGAGATACTGATAGGGCAGCACTTAAGGAAACTGACCTGTCTGTTGATAATTTTGGATGTGCAAAAAAAGACAGACATGCACCTCAAGGCATTTGAGCGGGTATGTTAAAGAGAGAGATTAACCTATATTACAGAGTGTTAATAAGAGCACTAAAGACAGCAAGACAGAGAGAGAGAGGAAGAAAGAGAGGATGAGCACAGATAGAGGGAGAGTATGAACTTGTTTCTAGTAGAGATGCACCAAAATTTCGGCTACCAAAAATTTGTCTGAAACAACAATTTGACGTTTAGTTAGCGCTTCTCCAATGGCACAATTTGACTGTTCAGCGTCTATTTCGTGCAATCGCAATAAGCTGTTACTTTTAATATGAAAAAAAAGTCTCAACTTTTAAACTTTGCTGATTTAACTCAAGCAGCAAAAGCATGATTCACATTAGAAGGTATGTTGAAAGATATATAATGACTTACTGAAATATATTATGTCTCATGCAATATCTCAGTCAGTATTTAAACCACGAAAAGACTTCAATAAAACAGCTTGTAAACAATATGTTCTGTAACATTACATTTACCTACGGAAAACCATTCAGAAAAGTCTATATCTCCTTCGTTAGCTAGGAAATATTACTCTAGAGAAGAGCATTTTGCTAAATATATGCACTTTATTACATATTCATTATATTTTTACTTAAGCTGTTAGTGATGTCTTCATTATTTAATGTATGACTACATTTGTCTTGAAAAGTTTTTACAGCCTTCATTTAAATGTTTATATTTCACCAACAAATAGGAGTAGAAACATAATTCTAATATTAAAAAGTTGATATAAAACTGCCTTGTGTGCAATTAAAATTTTCAGTAAACTTTTTTTTATTTGAGTGTTGATTATTAAACGCAGAGTAGGTGATTTGTTCCATATAAGTTGTTATACTGGTTGAAAGTCTCTTCACATCCTGATAGCAAATCACAAAGTGGTCTAAATGTATTAATATGTATACTGTATACCATCTGTGGAAGTTGTAGGGCCATGAAATGTACGCCTAATCATTGAACTCGGTCCGAATGCAATGATACGATGTCCTACCTGCCTGTCAACGTATGTATTTCCATACCTCCACGCACCCTGCTTGCGCATACATCACACGTCATCAGCCTGTTTCATGCTATGCAGAGTTATACAGACGTCAGTCACTGAGCACCGCAACAGGAACAAGTAGTCACCTTTTACAGTTTCTCTTGAACCAAATCTAAGAGCTTATGCTGCGTTCACGCTATAACTACTGTAATCTGAAAGAGATAGAAACCCATGACGTTATACTCGGACCGGTTTGTGACTCGAATTTGTGCGTTTAATGGCAAAACTATCAACGCCGAAATTACTCTGCAGCAGTCAGGTGGTACAGGTAAGTGCTCTTTAAGTTGTTTTTTGTTTCTTATTTAATTATTTTAATTCAGATGTTTAGGTACAATTCATAAAATTTATAAAAATCTAATATTAACAGTTATACAAAAAAAAAAAAAAAAAAAAATATGTTAAAATAATAATAATTTTGGTTGCCATTTCAGCCAAGAATTTTCATTTTGGTGCATCACTAGTTTCTAGGGGTGTATTGTGCAATGTTGCATATGTGTGAATAGAAAAGTGTAGGTGTGTGTCTGTTGCTGTGTTAGGGGATTTTACAAGAGAATGTGAACACGTAGACTTCATTAACCATCACATAAAGCTTCCCTTCACCACATCTGAAGCTAGAGGACAGCAAAGCCACCAAAAACACACCTGGCACAAAAATAACCTCTCCAAAAAAGCCAGACCTTGAGCAGAAGCACTTTTAACTACAAACACAATGTCCACATACACATACCATCATGAAATTAAAGATTTCATTAACGTGAGTGTATCCTAATATCTTTGAATAGCATCTTTTGTGACTATGATCTTTTAACCTCAAAACATTAAAAGGAATATTTTGGGTTATTGTAAATTTATGGTTCACATGTGTCAGGCTGATGATTACCACTCGGTTTATGACTTTTTGTGTTTATAAAAACAAATAAGAAATGTGTTTACAATAATACAACTATGGATGGGTCATTGTGGAAACATCCTTAAGACTTGTAGGCCAGTGTGGTGAACCAACTAAAACTATTACAATCATTTTAGGTAACTGAAAAAAATTTATAAAATTTAATTAGATTTGAATAAGTTGTCAAGGCAACATTTTTCAATTAAGTTGAAGAACTAAAATCACTAAAACAAAAACAAATAATAGCTTAATAGAAATATATATATATATATATATATATATATATATAAAAAACGAATTAAAGACAAATGCACAACAAAATTACTAAAACAGAAAATTGAGCTTTAAAAAAGCTAATTAAAAATATTACTATATACTTAAAAGGTATATAGATAATACTAAAATAACACAGTAGATAAGTAATTCAGGACAGATTTTTTTCTTTGAGTTATGTCAATTACCCTTAAACTTGATGAATCAGTGACCCCATTCCTAAAATATAAAGACAGCTTTACATCATGTGTAAAAACCCATTTACACTGTTATTCTAGCTTTTACATTGTCATAATATACTGAAGATGTAACAACCAGATGAAAAATATATTCAGTTAAAGGGGACCTATTATGCCCCTCTTTACAAGATTTAATACAAGTATCTGGTGTCCCCAGAATGTGTCTGAAGTTTCAGCTCAAAATACCCCACAGATCATTTATTATAGCATGCCCAATTTGCCCCCATTTGGTTGAGCAAACACACGCCTTTTCGTGTGTGTACCTTTAAATGCAAATGAGCTGCTGCTCCCAGCCCCGTTTCCAGAAGAGGGCGAAGCCTTTACAGCTTGTGCTTCAGATACTCTGGCAGCAACAACAAAACTGGAGAATCTCACACAGCCAAAATGTCAGAAATAGTTAGTAGCTTTCAGCCTTTTATGTCCGAACCGGAGTCGGACACAGATGGAGAGACTCAGGAAAAAGTCTAAGTCAAACACATAAGACTTTACCAAATTTCCTAGGCATATTTCATTCATAAATGAAATTCATCCACTGTGGCTCAGATGCCAGGAGTCTAGGAAGATGCATATGTTCAAAATAACACAGACATTATATCAATTAGTGCTATTGCGAGGATATACAGTGGTGCTTAAAAGTTTCTTGTGCCCTTACAGAATCTGTGAAAATGTGAAAAGGTATCATACAAAATGCATGTTATTTTTTATTTAGTACTGTCCTGAATAAGATATTTCACAAAAAAACACAAAAAAAACAAAAA
This sequence comes from Leuciscus leuciscus, assembly GCF_965113295.1. Lineage (NCBI taxonomy): Eukaryota > Metazoa > Chordata > Actinopteri > Cypriniformes > Leuciscidae > Leuciscus > Leuciscus leuciscus. Next base: position 27,723,790 of record NC_138737.1, on the reverse strand, counting down.
AAAACCACACCAGCTCTTAATGCATTGTGTTTCATTCTGGAGCATTAGTGAATGTTTGAACCTTTTTTAATAGTTGTGTTTGAGTCCCTCAATTGTCCTCAGTGTGAAAAGATGGATCTCAAAATTATACAGTCACTGCTGGAAAGGGTTCAAATTTGCAAAGATGCTGGAAAACTGAAGAATTTTCGGGACCTGGATGATTTTTCTGAAGAACACTGGGCAGTTTAACTGCTCAGGACAAACAAGGGACTCAAGAACAACCATCACAAAACAAAAAAAACTGTTGTGGATCACCCAGTTAACGACACAAGACGACTTGAAGAATCAAGGGTACATAAACTTTTAAACGGGGTCATTTTTATTAATTCAGCTTTTTTTTTGTCTTGTCAAGTCAAGTCAAGTCACCTTCATTTATATAGCGCTTTTAACAATATGAATTGTTTCAAAGCAGCTTTACAGTGATAATAGGAAATTACAGTCACAGAGATTGTTTTGGCTTTACAGCAGCTCTAGGATAAAGTTATTGTCCAGCTAAAGTTAGTTTTGATTAATGATCTTTGCAACGGAAGTGAATCAATCAGTTATTAACTTAGGGGCCGCTAACATTACACCGTTCTAACAGAAAACCCTCAACGCGCTCCGGCCGCGCATCCGCACAAAACAGTGCCTGGTGGCTCGAGAACGCACTCCCGGAAATAGGTTCCAAGGTGCAAACGATTATCAGTTATTTCTGCGCAAACCTACGCAACCTCTGCGCAAACAGTCTTGTGGACTATATGTAAACATCTTTTAAGTAAAATATCTTATTAAGGACAGTACTAAATAAAAAATAACGTGCATTTTGTATGATCCTTCTTATTTTGTTAAAATTATTCACATTTTCACAGATTCTGCAAGGGGTTCACAAACTTTCAAGCACCACTGTAAACATGACGGACTATGTGCGGCTCACTCAAGGCGGGATCTATGCAAATAGGGCGGGATCTATGCAAATAGGGCAGATTGTCACCAGTCATGGGCGGGGCTTGCCCCTACTGTGACGGAAACCTGGAACAGCGCATTTTTAGACACTGCTTCTGATTTATGGGGATTATTAAAAAAAATTAGTGGGTGGATTTTTTCCATTATAGGCTGGTTGTTTACACACACTGTGGACACATCAGTATTCAAACCCCATGTAAAAGTAAATTTAACATGATAGGTCCCCTTTAACTTCAAATTTGTTTAGTGATTTTCACAATAAATATTGTTCTAAAGCAGTTTTACTAAGAATAGTTATGGTAGTTACTGGTGTGATATAATCATTTATCAGTCATATTTGTAAAAGTTATATCCCATGTCTTAATCACCCCTGGCTTAATCAGCTTAAAAAAGTAAACCTGGGTACATGCATAGGTACAGGTATGTGGAAAGGACACGTTATCTGTAAAGCACAGTTTACATACCGGTGAGTTCCACAAACAAATGACTGTAATGCATAACCAAATGTTCTCCAACCTCAAAGTATTCCCACCAGATTTAGATCTTTTCAAATCCCTTTTTTACTGAATAATTAAAATGCCTCAAACAAAAATAACAGTTTAAGATTTTAAATCCTCAATCCATTTGTCTGGTAGGTAGGCATACTACTGTAAACACATTTCTTTGTTTTACAAACTGAGGGATTAGTTGAAATTACAGGTTGTGGTATTCAACATGGCACAAATTATGTACACAGACAATAGGTTTTAAATAATAAATAAAATATTCCTTTAACATCACTAGCAGATTATGCTACAATCATTATCCAAACATTTTGGTGTCTCTTGGTGTATAATTTGGCAAATACTTACTAATCAAAATCCATTACAAATTTCTATTAAAAGCAATGAAGCTAAAACATAAAACTAAGGGGAAAGTAATCTTTTAAAAATGTAAAAAGGGAAAACACAGCACTCAGAAATTAAGAGTGCTATGTTTTCCCTGTTTAATTATGGAACAGCAGTTATCGAATAGTTCTTAAAATGCTGTATGGGATTCTGGACATTACAGAAGTATGACAGTTTTCATGTAGACTGCGGAGCCATTCACCATAGCACCAGCATAAACACAGACTCATGTGCTGGCACACACTCATGTCACAGGCCATGAAAATCTCTGTCTTTCTGGCTAATTTAAATACTGCTAACACAATGCTATGCAAAACAGGCATTAATACTCCACTCTTACTATTTGGTTTTCGGACAGCTGTTTAGAGCATATCAATTACCCTTGTCCCAATTACAGGTTTGAGAAACTTCAGCAAAGTGAAATTCAGACTCTGTAAAGCAGGGTAAAAAAAAAAATAGAGATATGCATTTATGTACATATAACAGTTAAGTTCTCCAAAGCAACGCAATTAATTACGTAAAAACTAGCATTTTTACATACTAATATATCAACAAAAGCAACAGCAAAAACAGAAATTTACTTATACTACATATGTATCATCATTACGTTATCACCTAAAGGCTTAACGTTATTTAACTATAAACAAAACAAAAAGCATACTAAAATGTCAAATATTAAGTTTAAAACAAAATGTGTCAAGTGTCTAACTACACTAGTTCTTCTCAATATACAAAGTAATACTTTTATTCAGCAAGGATGCATTAAATTGATCAAAAGTGACAGTAAAGACTATTATATAGTTATAAAAAAAAAAATCAAATTAAATGCTGTTTTTTCTTTTTTCTTTAAAGAATACTGAAAAAAAAATGTATCGCTGCTTCCACAAAAAAATATTAAGCTGTACAAAATAAAAATTTTCAATATTGATAAGAAATGTTTCTTGGACACAAAATCAGCATATGAGAATGATTTCTGAAGGACCATGTGGCAACTGAAAACTGTAATGGCTGCTGAAAATTCTGCTTTGCCAAAAAGGAATCAATTACATTTTAAAATAACTGTTTTCTATTGTAATACATTTTTGAAATGTAATACTTTTTAACAATATGACTGTTTTTGTTGTATTTGATCAAATAAATGCAGCCTTTGAGAGTATAAGAGACTTCATTTAAAAACCTTAAAAATAATTAAAATTAAATAATTAAAATCTTACCAACATCATTTAAACAAACATATATATTGTGCTGTTAAATGAAGACACACCAAGACAAGGAATAGTAAAGCTCCAATAGAATTCCTTTAGGTTCACAGTCTCTCTATTCAAATTACCCATTATAATGTATTATAATATTTTATATATATATATCCATTTTCAGAAAGATGTTTTGTTTTTTTCGGTAGTGACAGCTGCCAATATTAGATACCAAGGAACATTCCGATTTTTTCAAATTTGCCCACAAAGCTAACAGCACTGCCTAAAATCTCTCACACACACACACACACACACACACACACACACACACACACACACACACACACACACACACACACACACACACACACACACACACACACACACACACACACACACACACACACACACACACACACACACACACACACACACACACACACACACACACACACACACGGCTATTAAAGGGATACTCCACCGTTTTTTCATATTAAACTATGTTATTCCCTTAACTAAGACGAGTTGATACATACCTCTCTCGTCTCAGTGCGTGCACTAAATCCTTCTGTCTTGCGGCGAAACTTTGTTAGCCCAGTTCATTTAATATGGGCCAAGCAGAGAAGCTACCAAACACCTCCACGTTTTCCCTATTTAAATACAGTTACTCGCGAAGTGTAACTCGACCTAGGACGGTGACACAAAACAAAACGTTGCGCTTTTCTAAGCGTGTAAAATGGATAACTATATTGTATGGCGGAATACCATAGCAAGTGCTTGTAAGCACTTCGACTTGGCGCAGTAATATCTTCACTAGAGGAAGCGGGGGCCGGTGAGAGGATTTTTCACGAGTGAAGATATTACTGCGCCGAAGTCGAAGTGCTTACAAGCACTTGCTATGGTATTCCGCCATACAAAATAGTTATCCATTTTACACGCTTAGAAAAGCGCAACGTTTTGTTTTGTGTCACCGTCCTAGGTCGAGTTACACTTCGCGAGTAACTGTATTTAAATAGGGAAAACGTGGAGGTGTTTGGTAGCTTCTCTGCTTGGCCCATATTAAATGAACTGGGCTAACAAAGTTTCGCCGCAAGACAGAGGGATTTAGTGCACGCACTGAGACGAGAGAGGTATGTATCAACTCGTCTTAGTTAAGGGAATAACATAGTTTAATATGAAAAAACGGTAGAGTATCCCTTTAACCAAGAGGCACAGAACTGCTCGTCATTAAAGCCTACCTCCAATGGTTAGAGCACTTAGACGCTTCTTGACATATGTAAGGTCTGGAGAGGCAGTGGTAGAAAAAAAAAAAAAATCCACTGGGAGTTAGTGATTCCCAAAACCTCATGGTTAAAAGCATGGCCAATTCCATTGAGAGAGACTAACAAACATTAGATTACAGCACTGGATAGTGTCTAACTGAATAGCTTCACTAATGAAATGTAAAGAGTTGGTCACTTGGGTAAACCACACATCTTATTATGGATTCCAGATAAAACAACTTTCCTTCACTAAATCACAACAGGCACCAAACCAAGCAGTTCCTAAATGCTGCAGCAATACAATCAAGGCTTCAAGTCTCAATCTACATCACAGCCTACACTAGAGCTGCACGATTAATCATTAAAATATTGTGATCTCGATTCAAACACCCACGCAATCTTATTCCTAAATAAAAAAATTCTAATTACAAATAAATAAAAAAAAAACCCACCAGATTATTTAAATCTGTGTTTGCGAAGCCGTTGAGCCAGAGAGAGAGCAGTTATGTTTAGGTATTTATGAGGGAGTCATTGAATCATATATTCAAACAGATTTTTAAAAAGAAGAATTCAACTTAATTAAACATTTTTAAAAAGACTGCAGCAATTAACGTTTGGTCAGAACCTCTAGTAAATTTCTTGTTATTTTGTTTAGTTGTCCGTTCAGAACCGTGGGAAATTTGTGATTGTGACAAAAAATTATTCTCAATTTATCCAGAATCGTGCAGCTCTAGCCTACATGACTGTCCCACACACTGCCAGGCAAAGCAAAGACTAGCTCCTGACAGGCTAAACACATTACTTGCAAAACTTTACGGTAAATATTTTTTCCGCATTAAGAGTCGTAATTTAGCTTTCAGCCTTCTCTCTGACCTTGTTTTTTAGTTTTTAATTATTATTCTTTTATTTATTCTTTTACAGTGTAATTTGCTTAAATGGTGGGGACTGGGAAGGGCCCTGAGAGGTATATACCAAGTATATTATATTAATAAAATTTTGCTCCTCAAAAGAGCAAAGAAAATATCATTTTTGGAGACATGCACCCTTTAAATATATAAAAATGTATATAATGTTCCTCTACATGTGGTTACAATGTACAGAATGCAAAAGATTCTGTGAGCTTTCCTCTGCTGTAAGTGCATTACAGTTACATGCTCACACACACACTCATACTTACATCAGCATTTATCATTATATACATAAGTTACTGCAGACTGAAATGAAATCGTTAAAGCTGATTTTCATGTCTTGAAAATACTGGCTCAAACCAAATAATTATTTTCAGTGCAATAATTATTTTAATAATGCATTCGTACGCATATGAGTAACCAATCAAAATAAATCAGATTTATCTAAGGAATTACCAGGCCAAGAGTCAGATTTACTAAACAGGGCAAATTAGCATGAGAGAGCAAGTCCAAAAAAGCACCGCAGGGAATGGAAACTTCTGCGCGTGATCTACTGACGACGCACAAATCAAAGAACACAGCAGCTGGATCATTTCCATAATGACCAACGCAATCTACCAAGAGCAGCACAAATTAGCGTCTGGTTTAAAGCTGCAGTCGGCAAGATTTGCAACTATGACACTATGCTCCGACAGAAAACCATAAATCAGACGGTTTTAGAAAAAAACCTGCGCTTCTACCTCCACCTAGAGCCTGTTATTTGTTTTGCAAAAATCCACCGCTCCCGGTTCTTCTGGTCCAATCAGCGCAGGGCTGTGTGAGATCTGAATGTCAATCACAGTTCGTGCACACGCCATAGATCCCCCCCTCCTCGTGCTTGTTACAATATCACATGCACACGTCTGAAGTTTGCAGGTGTGTTGGATTGTACAAAGCGTGATGGCGGCGAGAAAATCTACTAACAAGCTTCCAATTCCTTGGTTATTGCTATCTATGGGTAGATTAGCCAGGGCAGCCTACCTCCGAATACTCCATGGTGTTGATCGATGCTGAAGAGATGGGCGCGTGCACGAGAAAATCTGGTGCACACCATAGACTGTAAAAAATATGGACAAAGCGTCTGTGACGTCACCCATAGACTTTCTGAAGAACGGTTTTGAGGCCGTTTATGGGGGATATGGGCGGCGCCATCTTGTACGATATTTCAATACAAATGTTCTGAAAGGATACAGAGGTGGTATGATGTGTTGTGTCAGATCATGGCCGAGACGTCAAATTTCAGGAATTCCACTCGGCGCAGCCTATGCTCGTTATCAGCTGTCAATCAAGCTGTCAATCGCCCTTATTTGTCATAAATTTTATATCTAAATACGATCTAAACTAACGAGTTAGAAAAAGATTCACTACCCTCACAGTTGTCAGGCACTCGGAACCTATCGAAAAATACAATAAAAGTCCATGGGACCAACCTGTAAAAACATGAATTTATGCTGTGAAAACAGACATTTTAACATGGGGGTTTATGGACATTTGCTCCATTTTGGGACCTGCCCCTAGCAGATTTTCGATGTATTGCAGTTTTTCGCACTTCCGGGTAGGCTTCATTTTTCAGATTAGAATGTTACCGCTTGGTGCACACGCACTGACGAGCACGAACTTGATGGGAGGGTGCTCGGTGGTAGTGGGGGAGGGGCATGAGAGTTGTAAACATTCTGTCCCCTCAATCTGCCAGACTTGCCGACTGCAACTTGATCATTTTAACTAATCACTAGCATATTGCATACAGGACTTTCCAGTTAGAGCGTAGTGACATTTAATCGTTTTCTTAGTCTACCCCCCCAAGACTACCGTTATAAAAATGAGTCTTAATTGTTGGTTATTTTAATATACATGTAGATAATGAAAAAGACACATTGGGATTGGCATTTAGAGGCATTCTGAGCTCTATTGGAGTTAGACAACACGGACTAGGGCTGTCAACGAATATTCTAAATTCGAATATATATTCGAATAGTTTTAAAAAACAGAAATTCGAACGTGATAATTAATATTCGAATGTGAATTTCGAATATGGAAAAACACGCCCGCGGAAGCAGAGGCGCGTCTGTCTGCTTTGCGAGTGGGCGCGCGCGCTGCCTGAGGGACAGGTCACACGAGTCGCACTGTCTAGCACAGCGTCACTGCTGAAAGTTGACAGTGCACTAAAAGACAATGGAATAAATTGCAGTCAGTTTTTCCTTTTTTAATACAAGCACCAATAATGTAAGTAGCCTTTTTCTTTTTTAATAGCACTTTATTTTTGATGAACCTCAGGGTAAAAGTTCTTTGTTGTCACATTTCTCGGAATTGTGTGCCTCATTTTATTTAACGTTAAACAGAAAAGTTCCATGTTTACCACAGCACAGCTCGCTCGGAGCTTTCAATGTCGGTTCTATACTGTAAAACTTCAATTAATGTTAATAAATTTGTTTCAATCACTGAATGATATAATATTTGGGACAAGAGTCGCGACCTTAAATTGCTTGCACAAAACTCTTGATCATCACTCAACATGTGCTTATTGTTGTTCATTTAAACCGTTATGCGCAGAGAGAGCGTGAGCGCGAGGGCGAGAGAGAGAGAGAGAGAGAGTGCCTGCGAGTGAGCGAGAGTGAGGTCTGCGGTCTTGGCCATTAGTTTATTTACTTGGTTTTGTGTTGGTAATACATTGTCAAATATGTTTAAACTTAAATTAACTACCTATACAAGTAGTTACAGTGCCCTCCACAATTATTGAACCCCCTGGTAAATATGATCAAAATTGGCTGTAAAAAATAAATCTGCATCGATTATCCTTGTGATTTTTCATTCAAAAAATGTGCAAAATTCTAACCTTTCATTGAAGTAAAAGAATTGAAAGTGGGGGGAAATCACATTATGAAATAAATGTTTTTCTCCAAAACATGTTGGCCACAATTATTGAAACCCCTAGAATTTTTTACGAGTAAAATATCTCTGAAGTATATTCCCATTAATATTTACCTTTTTTAGTACACCAGGGGGACTAGGAACATGAAACTGTCCAGCTATGACTTCGTGTTTCACAGGAGTTTAAATATGAGGAAACACAAAGGCCAAATCCCCTTAATCATCCATCACAATGAGTAAAACCAAAGAATATAGTTCTGATGCGTAGCAAAAGATTGTTGAGCATCACAAACTAGAAAGTGGCTGTAAGACAATAGCTAAAGAATTGAAAATCCCCATTTTGACCATCAGGGCAATAATTAAGAAGTTATAACCAACTAAAGATGTTATGAATCTGCCAGGAAAAGGACGTGTGTCTATACTGTCTTAATGCACGGCGAGTATGAAAGTTTGAGTGGCCAAAGACTCTCCAAGGATCACAGATGGAGAATTGCAGAGATTAGTTGAGTCTTAGGGTCAGAAAGCCTAAAAAAAAAATTATCAAACAACCCCTACATCCCCACATGTTGTTTGGGAGGGTTTTAAAAAAAAACTCCTCGCTCATCCAAAAACAAATTCCAGCAAATTTAATTGTCAGACACGACTGGATCTTCAAACAACACAGGGTTCTGTGGTCAGATGAGACTAAAACAGAGCTTTTTGGCAGCAAACACACTAGATGGGTTTGGTGAACACAAGGATAAAAAGTACCCCATGTGTACAATTTAATATACCAGTGGATCTTTAATGTTGTGGGCATATTTTTCTGCTGGAGGTCCTGGACTTCTTGTTCAGATACATGGCATTGTGGATTCTATCAAATATCAACAGATAAAAAATCTAAACCTGACGCCTTCTGCTAGAAATCTTATAATGGGCCGAGGTGGGATCTTCCATCAGGACAACGATCCAAAACAAACATCAAAATCAAAACAAAAATTTGTTGTGGAGCACAAAATGAAGCTTCTGCCATGACCGTCTCAGTTCCCTGACCTGATGAGTGGGCTGAACTGAAGAGGAGAAGCACCAACATGGATCTGGGAATCTGAAGGATCTGGAGAGATTCTGTGTGGAGGAATGGTCTCTGATCTCTTGTCAGTTATTCTCCAAACTCATCAGGCATTATAGAAGAAGACTCAGAGCTGTTATCTTGGCAAAAGGAGATTGCAAAAAGTATTTAATAAAAGGGTTTCAATAATTGTGGCCAACATGTTTTGGAGAAAAACATTTATTTCATAATGTGATTTCCCCCCACTTTCAATTCTTTTACTTCAATGAAAGGTTAGAATTTTGCACATTTTTTGAATGAAAAATCACAAGGATAATCGATGCAGATTTATTTTTTACAGCCAATTTTGATCATATTTACCAGGGGGTTCAATAATTGTGGAGGGCACTGTATGTATGTCTCTTTGTATTAATTTGTCCTGTTATTGACGTAATGCAGGATGCGTAATGCGCATTGACAAAATGCGCAACCAGATGTTCGAATAGTTCGAATATTCGTGTGTTTTTTAGAGGGAATATTCGAACGTCATTTTTGAGCAATTTTGACAGCCCTAGTCAGGACCCACTTATTGTCGCAATCATACTTTAGATCTAATATTGTAACATTAAATCAATGTTGATGCCGTTGAAATTCTGCAATAGAGCGATGACATCTCAGATCATTATCTAGTCTTGTGTATACTACATTTAGCCAAGGTTGCAAAACCATCTTCCTGTTACAAATATGGTAGAACCATAGACAAAAAAAAAAAAAAAAAGACGGACGACGCACCTTCACCCTCTTCCATTGTAGAAAAGTGAAGCCGCCAACATCCCAATATGGCGCTGACATATTGCGCTGATTTGGGACCTGATTCTACGCAGTAGTGAATGCGGGACCCGAGTCTGCGCAGTAGTCAGCATGACGTAGAGCCACGGTATCACGGCCCCGCCCTCACTCCCGCAGAAACGGTTAGTACTGTATACTGTAGAACAACTCATGTCGTTGTGAAATAAACAGTTATGGCATAAACTTTGGCTTCACTTTTCAGGACTTGTGCGGCATGCTTGGGTAGAACTATCACCTCTACCACTAAAGACTGCTTTATAAATAATCTTCCTGATTAGTTACAACTCCTCAGCAAATTTTACAACTGCATTCTTGCCAAACTCCTGCTGTATAGGCTTGATGCGATAGTCTGTGTTACCGGTGTTCAGCAGCAAAACCCGTTACGTTACTTGCTCACTCCGGCACTGTCCCCCACCATCGTTTTGATTGTTTTATAGTAATAATAATTTACTTAAGTTAGAGAACAGACATTACAATTAAAAAACTGAACACGTCTGCTCAATTCAGCTCGAGCTGAACAAGAGTCGCAGCACGAGTCAGATTTCACCTCACTTCGCCCATTTCGCCTCACTCTTTTGACTGACAAGACGATGTCTGAAGATTTGGTTTCAAAGCAAAACGTAAAAGCGCCTATTCAAGCAAGTTTTTCATTGTACTGTTTTTTTGTTGTTGTGTTTTTCATTGAGAATAATAATTAAACACTATTCAAACAATTGCAGCCCCTGAATTTGAAAGCGAAAGTAAAATGCGCACGACCGCACGGCATTCATAATGGTGCGTGTCCACTGGCGCGAAGCGAGTGGAGCAGAGTTGAGCTTCCATAGGAATCAATTGAAATGCTCACTCTGCGCCAGCGGACACGCACCGTAAACTATTTAAATGCAAGGTGAAAAAAGAGAGAAAAACTTTGTCACCCCCCAACCCCCCTTGGTGACACCTGTATTACTGGTATTGTCAAAAGTTTTTCACTGTCACATCCATACTGCTGTATGAACAAAACCGCATTGGACAGACAGTTGTCGACCACGTCATATAATGCGAGAGCCACACTGAATGGCAAGGCCATGCACAGACATTTTGGGGGGCAGGTGCTTAAGTGAAAACCCCTCTTAAAATTATTTATAAAAAGTAAAGTTACATAATGTTGATTATCTTTTAACAAATAACACTATTTAACACTATAGGGCTGTTATACCAATTAAATGAAATCAACAGCAACAAAATCCATCTTACCATTTATTATCCATTTATACTGCAAATACAATTGACTAAATACTGTTGAGAGATTAATGTTCTAAATATTACATTTAGAATATAGAAATATGAATTGTTAGGGAAAATGAAATACAATTATATATGAAACTAAATCCGCCAGTAGGCGACAGCAAGTCGTAATAAATTAATCATAGAATAATTAATTCAACTGTTTAGTTCAAACCGGCTGATTCAATGAAAGCAGCAAGTGTCCAGTGAATTTATGAATGGGTCATTGGATCATTGACTCACCCGATACATTCAAAAACGGTGGAATCATTCAAGAATGAGAAACAGACGTGTGTTGCGAGGAGACCCTTTCTGCATTGTTTGGAACTATTTTCCTATTCAAATGCACTCGGTTACAAAGCATTTAAAGCTGTTACTGGTTATTTAAAATATCTGATGGATGTACTCCCACCTCTATGGACTACTTGCACAACTACTTCCGCGTTCCAGTTAACACATATCGGGAGTTTTCGGTTAGAGCGTTCAGCGCACCTACATACACGAGAATGCAGATTATCACTGTGTTTTATGGCTGCCAATTGATTAAAAGAATGAAAAATTATCTCTGTATTAATTATCTTGAGCCTGCTAAAATGTTCCTATAAATATATTTTCTTTCCAACTGTGCATTCTGAATAATAAATAGGCTAAATACATTTATCCACTAAGCTGCAGCAGTCCTATATGCTCGTCTTCTCATTAACAGTTTTTTTCCCTCTTTCTGACATTTCATACCTGTTGGGTTTACATTTTTAAATGAAATTGACTATTAAAAGGATTGCTTGTGTGCGCTCCTTTTAAGTCCAGTCTTTTAAAATAGTTGAATGAATGAATGCTCGTGACGTGCCTGTAACGATGTTTAATAGGCTAGGCTATTTAATCAGTAACGCACACAGCGTAGAGGAGAATGACAGTCAACTACTTTGAATATTATAGCATTTGGGGTATAAACATGTAAATAGTGAAAAGATTGACATTGAAAAATGACACAGAATGATTAAAATATTTAATCCAAATAAATAAATGTTCGCGGTTCGTACTGATGTTATTCATCTGTCCTCATACACTTCAGCGTCGCGGTCACTAGTTTATACGAACACTGACAACCTGTGGTGAAATAATGGCGTATTTTTAACACCCGCTGCTTTCTCAGATCGGCTCGGGTTGGATTAAAACTTCATGTTCCGATAAGTTTGGAAAATTCTGCACACAGTAAACATCAGAATATACCTTCTCCTGTCAATAAAAATTGCCACATTTTTAAATCTTATTGCGGACACTCATTTTAGGTGGCGTTTGTTCAACTCATTGACCACAGTACATTGAAAGTAAACATAACCGGAAATAAGTGAGACGTACTATTTCCAAACGGAAGTGCGTCATGAAGCTCAGTGCAAGTGGTCCATTGGACATTTATTGAATTAAAATTCTAAGTGTAACGGACATTGTTGCTATATTTGATAATGTTGCCATGGTTACCAAACAGTGTGCAGAAAATAGAAAAGTAGTGTGCATGTAACTGCAAGGTCAAAACATATGAGCAGGCCAAGTCATTACAAAGTCCTGTCAAGTAATTTGAATGTAGCAAAGCACGTCTTTCAAGACTCGCAGCCACCTCAAGCGTGATACTGTACAGAAAGTCAATTTTAGATTGATGCCAAATATGTGAAAGCCAAATACAGTGCTGCTGCCCTTCATCACAGCAAATCCAGAATCACAACAATCAGTAAAAAAAAAAAGTCTAAAACTGCTTTCCAGAAAAGTTTAACAATACCTATAGTTTTGATTAAATTATGAAGATGAAGTTGAAATTCAATTACCAACTGTCATAGAAAGCAGTTTTGACAAAACATCTGAGTCCTAACCATGTATAGTTTGGTGGACATTCATAATTCCTCACCAAGTTTATCCGATGACGTAATAATGTCGGTGGGAACGCATGAATCCAGATCAGCATCCATAATCCCAAGAGGGTCCAGCTGAGCCACATGGTGACCACGTATCTACAGGAGACAAGGGGTCGCCCCACAAACATGGGAGCCGAACGCAAAACCACCCACAAGGAAAAGATACAGAAGGGGGAGAAAGAAGGTACAGAAGAGAAGTGCAGCAAGAGCACAAGAAGATTGACATGATGTAGGATGCGTCGAAGATGAAGTGTCGGGTGCAAAGGGGGATGGGGTATAAGAGTTGAAAAACAGGGTAAAGTGTGAAATGGGTGAAAAAGGGACAGATAAAGGGAAGGAGAAAGCAACAATCACACAAAACAGGCTCATTAATATTGGTCTGTTGAGCTGTGGAAGACAGAAAACATTTCTCACCAACATGCTGGAACCCAGTAGCTACTGGGGTCTCGTCAAAATTTACACAACTGATGCCAAGTGGGTCAAGGTTTGCATTGTGATGCCCCATTACCTGGAAACAAGGCAACAGCAGTCACAAGACATGAGGAGTTCACCAAGCAGATCCCATGACTGTGAAATTGAGCCCATCCTTCCACAGTGTCACAAATATAAGATGCGAAACAATGCAGCCAAAACGAGGTATTGCAAAATTTTATATTTTAAACCAAATGGGACTATCTGCTAGAGGTCGACCGATATCTCAATTTTACAGATTAATTGGCAACAATAGTTGCTTTATGGAACTATCGTTATCTGGCAACCATCAGCATTTATTTACCTATCTGATCGTGGTTATTAAAACTAAAAACAAAGAAGCTAAATTACAAACAATAGGACAAATACAACAGAACAAAGATACAAATTAAATGAACTTAAGTCTTTCAGGTACAGTAGTTTTATTTATTTCTTATTGACAACAAGGAACAACGGACATTTTGACATTATTCACTGTGTATTTGACCATTCAAGCACAATAAACCACAAAAGAGAACTAAATTCAGGATTGCATGCTGTCTGGATGCATCATGATGTTCCATTCCAAGATGGCGCCGCGGATGGCTGCCTCGGTGTGGAGCTCTCCAGTTATTGTGTTGTTTTTGTTGGTTTGTTCTGCGTTTAGTCATTCTTTTCCTATCAGTTTCACCAAAGACGAACTACTGGACATTAGGAAACACACACCAGACAACTTTTTTACAGATTTTGATTACTCAGACGTTTTACTGGACATTCTCGTCGGAGGGGCAGCGGTGTTGTTCAAACGCGCGGTCAGACGCAAACGCGGGAAGCGCGCTGGCGCGCTGGTTAAACTCCGCGAGCGCGGCCTCCGTTCTGCACTCCCCAGTATTCATCTTGCGAATCTCCGATCTCTTCCTAACAAAATGGACGAACTTCTTCTCCTCACCCGCACTAACAAGGATTTTTTAAACTCCGCTGCTCTGTGCTTCACTGAAACCTGGCTGAGTGAAGCCATACCGGACAACGCACTACATCTGCCGGGCTTTCAGCTGTTCCGAGCGGATCGCATCGCGGAACTAACGGGGAAAACGAGAGGTGGTGGATTGTGTTTCTACATTAACGGAAGTTGGTGTTCAGATGTAACAACACTGAAGAAGATGTGCTCTCCTAATTTAGAGGCACATTTCATAAACTGTAAACCTTTCTACTCGCCGCGGGAGTTTTCCTCATTCATTCTCGCGAATGTTTACATTCCTCCAGACGCGTGTGTGAGCGCGGCGATACAACAGCTGGCTGAACACATAGCTGAAATGGAACAAAGGTACCCAGACTCTCTTTTAATCATTCTTGGGGATTTTAACAAAGCAAATCTCTCCCGTGAACTGCCAAAATACAGACAGCATGTTACATGTCCTACCAGAGACAGTAATATATTGGACCACTGTTACACCACGATAAAGAATGCGTATCACTCCGTCCCACGGGCAGCTTTGGGGCTCTCTGATCATTGTTTGGTTCATCTTATACCGACCTACAGGCAGAAACTGAAATCAGCTAAACCTGTAATAAGGACTGTAAAAAGATGGACCAACGAAGCAGAGCAGGATCTACAGGCCTGCTTCGATTGCACTGATTGGACTGTTTTTGAAGCTGCAGCCACCGATCTGGATGAGCTCACAGATACTGTAACATCATATATCAGTTTCTGTGAGGATACATGCATTCCTACCAGGACATTCTTATCATTCACTAATGATAAACCATGGTTTACTGGGAAACTCAAACAGCTTCGTCATGCCAAAGAGGATGCTTACAGAAGTGGGGATAAAATCTTGTATAACCAGGCCAGAAACAGACTGACAAAGGAGATCAGAGTTGCTAAAAGAAGCTACTCTGAAAAGCTGAAAAACCAGTTTTCAGCCAACGACCCGGCATCAGTCTGGAGAGGCCTGAGGAACATCACCAACTACAAATCACCATCCCCCCGATCTGTGGAGAATCAACAACTGGCTGACACTCTCAATGCATTCTATTGCAGGTTTGAGAAGCCCAGACTCACACCTCACACCCGCTCTGATGTGCACTTCACACATCCACCATCACCTCCTGCAACCCCTCTCCTCCCCCCTTCTGCCATCCAACCTGAGCTTAAGGTCTGTGTGGAGGACGTGAGCCGAGTCTTCAAAAAACAGAAGACTAGGAAAGCTTCAGGCCCAGACGGCATCTCATCTGCTTGTCTAAAAGCCTGCGCTGACCAACTGGCCCCAGTCTTCACGCAGATCTTCAACAGATCATTGGAGCAGTGTGAAGTTCCCTGCTGCTTCAAACGCTCCACTATCATTCCGGTTCCCAAAAAACCTAAAATCACTGGACTTAATGACTACAGACCTGTCGCTCTCACGTCTGTGGTCATGAAGTCGTTTGAAAGACTGGTGTTGGCCTATCTGAAGGACATCACTGGACCCCTTCTGGATCCCTTTCAGTTTGCTTACAGAGCAAACAGGTCTGTGGATGATGCAGTCAACATGGGACTGCACTATATCCTGCAACATCTTGACAGACCTGGGACTTATGCACGGATCTTATTTGTGGACTTCAGTTCGGCCTTCAATACCATCATCCCTGATCTTCTCACAGCCAAACTGACCCAGCTCTCCATGCCATCCTCAATCTGTCAGTGGATCTCCAGCTTCCTGACAGACCGGCAGCAGCGAGTGAGACTGGGGAAGCTCACATCCAGGACCCTCACCATCAGCACTGGCGCACCCCAAGGGTGCGTTCTCTCCCCACTGCTCTTCTCCCTGTACACTAATGACTGCACTTCTAAAGACCCCTCTGTCAAGCTCCTGAAATTTGCAGACGACACCACCGTCATCGGTCTCATCCAAAATGGTGACGAGTCTGCTTACAGACTGGGGGTTGAACAGCTGGCTGTCTGGTGCAGCTATAACAACCTTGAGCTGAACACGCTCAAAACAGTGGAGATGATTGTGGATTTCAGGAGAAAATCCCCAGCACTCCCCCCTCTCACCATCATGAACAGCACTGTGGAAGCAGTGGAGTCATTCAGGTTCCTGGGCTCTACCATCTCTCAGGACCTGAAGTGGGCAAATCACATTGACTCCATTGTGAAAAAGGCCCAGCAGAGACTGTACTTCCTTCGCCAGCTGAAGAAGTTCAATCTGCCACAGGAGCTGCTGATCCAGTTCTACTCAGCCGTCATTGAGTCTGTTTTAAGCACTTCCATCACTGTCTGGTTTGGTTCAGCTACCAAATCGGACATCAGGAGACTACAACGGACAGTCCGGACAGCAGAGAGGATTATTGGTGCCCCCCTGCCAACCCTCCAGGACCTGTACTCTTCCAGAGTGAGGAAGAGAGCAGGTAAAATCATCACAGACTCCACTCACCCTGGACACCCCCTGTTTGAACTGTTACCGTCAGGACGGCGACACAGATCACTGGCCACAAGAACATCCAGGCACAGGAACAGTTTCTTTCCACAGGCCATTTCCCTTCTGAACACTTAACATGCCCCCCAAGGCATATGCCTGCAAGTGCAATACTCCCACTGTCTAGTGCAATATTCTCTTAACTCAGGTGATATTTATATTTATATTATTCATGCTACTCAAAATACTGTAAATATGTTCATAATCTGTAACATGCACGAGACTCCCACTGTCTAGTGTAATATTCTCTAACTCAGGTGATATTTATATTTATATTATTCATACTTCTCAAAATACTGTAAATATGTTCATAATCTGTAAATGTTTATTCAGACTAAACCCAACTGTGACCCCTTTTTTTTACTTTTTATACTATTTTATTTTATTTTATTTTTTTATATATTTTATTCTTAGAATTTGTATTACTATGTTTCTTGTTGTATTTGTATTTGTATATGTGCACTGGAAGCTTCAGTACCAAGAAAAATTCCTTGTGGGTGCAAGCACACTTGGCAATAAAGCTCTTTCTGATTCTGATTCTGATTCTGATTCTGTGCTTTGCGAGCTTCGGGGTGGGGGGTGGGGGGGTGTGGGGGGGTGTGGGGGGGGTCAGTCAGCGTGAGTACCGCATCGCGGTTTTTTTCCACAGCTCATTGTGCTTGAAGTGTCAAAAACAAATACACACAGAATACTATAAAAATGGCCAATGTAATATTAACAATGCACATCCCGCTCTTCGTTTTCTCATTCTTGCATGTTTCTGAAGTGTCAATAACTTTAGGTAGTACTGTGATACTCAGATATACATTTACATAACCCGATATAAACAATATATATACACATGTAAAAAAAAAACCCATTTTCAGTTGAATCGTTTTCTAATCTTTTCTCTGTTCTTACAAAATCTTTATAAAGTGTTGTGCAAAAGAAACATAAGAGCAAGGTAAAATCTTAAACATCAGCATGGTATAACATTCAAATGAGGGCTACATAATAGATGCCATTTTAAAATTACAAAAAGGCAAGACCTGAGTTTATTTTATTTCTATATAAGAGAGATAAAAATAATAAAAAAAAACATTAGGGATGCAACAATACAGTTAGCCCACGGTTCAATACATACCTCGGTTTTTTAACCACGGTTTTCGGTTCGGTTCGGTTCTGATGGCTTGACACAGTGTTTTTTTTTGTTCTATGCTTAGGCAATAGGAACAGTAAGAGGTTAAGGAGAAAAAAATAAAAACGATTTATTGTAATACTCCTTTATTTTACTTAAAAGCTAAGGAAAGTCCATTAGTTCCTAGTGTATTGTATAATATACAATTAACACTGACATCTCACAGCTGCTGGTAGCCCATGTACAAACTGGGGAACACATAAATACCTAAATTTTGAAAATAAACACACGTGAAGTTAGTAAACATAAATTGACCATTTCAAATAAACATATTTGTGCCTTCATACAGTGATATTGCTGGGTGATGGCGCCATAGACATCATATATCTATGGATGGCGCCGCAGATGTGCAGTCATGTTGGAAGTGTTTCCGTTTGAGTAGGCTACACGTGTAAAACAATGCTTGCACACAGTAATTTTTTTGTTTACCGGTTTTTCTTCCTCGACATTATACTCAACACCACGGATTTGAAAGACGCCGGTGCTTCCTCGTACTGTAGCCTCACTTAACCGCCGCTCGCCATGTTAAAGTGTGGAATGATGGTTAAGCGCCCCCTAACTTTATAGCATATAGTGATTGAATATTTACTCGCAGGGAGGAGTTTCCTCATCTCAGCTCGTAGACTTTTACAGGCACACACAAACAGTCAATTCGGAGAGAAATAAAACGCACATAAATTATTCAAACGTAAAACCGAATTCACAAGCGCGTATTGAACCGTGGATGTCGTACCGAACGGTTCAATATTATATTGAGAATTGTGGCATTCCTAATATATACACTCACCTAAAGGATTATTAGGAACACCATACTAATACTGTGTTTGACCGCCTTTCGCCTTCAGAACTGCCTTAATTCTACGTGGCATTGATTCAACAAGGTGCTGAAAGCATTCTTTAGAAATGTTGGCCCATATTGATAGGATAGCATCTTGCAGTTGATGGAGATTTGTGGGATGCACATCCAGGGCACGAAGCTCCCGTTCCACCACATCCCAAAGATGCTCTATTGGGTTGAGATCTGGTGACTGTGGGGGCCATTTTAGTACAGTGAACTCATTGTCATGTTCAAGAAACCAATTTGAAATGATTCGAGCTTTGTGACATGGTGCATTATCCTGCTGGAAGTAGCCATCAGAGGATGGGTACATGGTGGTCATAAAGGGATGGACATGGTCAGAAACAATGCTCAGGTAGGCCGTGGCATTTAAACGATGCCCAATTGGCACTAAGGGGCCTAAAGTGTGCCAAGAAAACATCCCCCACACCATTACACCACCACCACACAGTGGTAACAAGGCATGATGGATCCATGTTCTCATTCTGTTTACGCCAAATTCTGACTCTACCATCTGAATGTCTCAACAGAAATCGAGACTCATCAGACCAGGCAACATTTTTCCAGTCTTCAACTGTCCAATTTTGGTGAGCTCGTGCAAATTGTAGCCTCTTTTTCCTATTTGTAGTGGAGATGAGTGGTACCCTGTGGGGTCTTCTGCTGTTGTAGCCCATCCGCCTCAAGGTTGTGCGTGTTGTGGCTTCACAAATGCTTTGCTGCATACCTCGGTTGTAACGAGTGGTTATTTCAGTCAAAGTTGCTCTTCTATCAGCTTGAATCAGTCGGCCCATTCTCATCTGACCTCTAGCATCAACAAGGCATTTTCGCCCACAGGACTGCCGCATACTGGATGTTTTTCCCTTTTCACACCATTCTTTGTAAACCCTAGAAATGGTTGTGCGTGAAAATCCCAGTAACTGAGCAGATTGTGAAATACTCAGACCGGCCCGTCTGGCACCAACAACCATGCCACGCTCAAAATTGCTTAAATCACCTTTCTTTCCCATTCTGACATTCAGTTTGGAGTTCAGGAGATTGTCTTGACCAGGACCACACCCCTAAATGCATTGAAGCAACTGCCATGTGATTGGTTGATTAGATAATTGCATTAATGAGAAATTGAACAGGTGTTCCTAATAATCCTTTAGGTGAGTATATATATATATATATATATATATATATATATATATATATATATATATATATATATATATATATATATATTAGGGCTGGGAATCGATTAAAAAAAATTAACTAATTAATTGCACAATTTCTTTAATTAATTGCAATTAATTGCGCTTCCCCCAAGCTTGTAATCATCAATATTTAAACTTAGAATCACCTAATTAAACACAGGAAAAAAAGGGAACAGAAAATAGCCCTATATTAAAATATTAAACATCAATATATCAATATATTATTCTTTTTCAATAATCAATCAACATAATCAATTTAACAGATTATTATTATTATTATTATTTTATTAATTATTAAAACAAAATATAGTCCTACAAAGCTATTATTACCAGAGCATGTGATCAGAGCAGGTCATTTTACCATTGTTGCCCAGCATGGCTATACCAGCTCAGCAAACAGAAGTCAACAGAGAAATTTCACGTTACTTGAGTGGACTTTACTTTTCCAGTGCTTAGTACATGATTGAAGCCTTTGGGCCATTAACGACAGAGCCGCCGACACACACACACACACACACACACACACACACACGGAACGGAGAGCTCGCCGCTGCTGGGCCATTAACGACAGAGCGAGCCGACACACACACACACACACACGCACACGCACACGCACACGCACGGAGCACAGAGCGCGCCGACCGACCGACACACACACACACACACACACACACACACACACACACACTCACGCGCGCGTGCGCGCGGAGCACAGAGCGCGCCGACCGACCGACACACACACACACTCACGCGCGCGTGTGCGCGGAGCACAGAGCGCGACGCACATACCGAGCGGAAAAGACCCGCTCATGAAAGCTGCCCGAGAATGAAACCTGACCGCCGAACATGGAGGGGCGGGACGGCATATTTCGGCCTTTTTAATAGCAGACGCAACAGGAAATCATTAAAACGAGGCAAAAAAAAAAAGTGCTGCGTCAATTGCGTTATTTTTTTTTAACGCTTTAAACATTTCAAATTAATCGCAAAGATTAACGCGTTAATTCCCCCAGCCCTAATATATATATATATATATTAGGGGTGACCCCGAATAGTCGAAGATTCGATGCTTCGATAGGAGGAGCCTGATTCGACTATCGATCTCACGGTCGAATCTTCGCTGAGGTGTTATGAAACGAGGATCATGCCACTTTGGCTATATGAGGGCGCTCAATGTCTGATTTCACATAGAACTACCGGTTTTCTGTCAATACGTTAACATTCAGCCTATTATGATAATGCTGTATATAAAATGTGCAAAGAAAGAAGCTTTTAATAAATATTTTTTAAAGTGCGTGAATAAATCCAAACACCCCGTGACAGATTTAAGTTTCACTTTCAATCCGTGAGGAGCGTCTTGGCGGCAAGGATTTAAATCTTTAACAATGTCTGGGATAAGAAAATCTAAAGTGTGGATGTACACCATCAGAAAGGATATTCTCCAAGGCTGGATTTAGCATTAGGAAAACCATGAACGCACTTCTGCCGGCCAACGTTAAAGGGGTGGTTTACTGCTTTTTTTCTTTGCATGATTGTGTTTATGGGGTGCAATATAACATGTCTTCGGTTTTTTTTTTTTTTTTTTAAGTCTTATTTTTCATAAATTTCACCTTTATTGTAAGCTGCTTTCTCCTCTGTCATTTGAACGACCGGTTGACTTCCTGATTCTATGAAACCACTCCCTCAGAAACAGGCAATGGGCTCAGATTGGTTAGTTGGGCCGGTGTGTTGTAATTGGCTAAACTGCGTAGTGCATGTTGTTCGGAAACTTCACGCCCATTACCTTTACGGGCG
Source organism: Leuciscus leuciscus (assembly GCF_965113295.1). Lineage (NCBI taxonomy): Eukaryota > Metazoa > Chordata > Actinopteri > Cypriniformes > Leuciscidae > Leuciscus > Leuciscus leuciscus. The sequence continues at coordinate 27,701,699 of NC_138737.1, read as the reverse complement.
AAACTTGCATGTGCTCCGGTCCAATGTAAATAATGGTGTGATACTGCCGTATCAGTTAGAGCCAGAATCAGACCCAGAAAGCGGCAATGAAGAGAGTCAAGCAACCTCCGCAAACACGGCTCTTACAAAACGTTTCTGAATGGTACATTTTTTATTATTATTATTCTATTCTATTCTATTCTAATCTACTATTATTATATAAGAATTTCAATACGCTGTTACTTGAAAATGCGTACTGCTGCTTGTTAGCTTTTGAGATACTGTTTTCTCCTGATTAAACATTTAATATAACTGAATAAATGACTGAGTAATACCGTTTTTTAAAGTTATTGTTTTAACTTCAGCAGCTGAAGTTGGCTGTTGCGATTACATATAATTTTTTTTAACTTTATACACGTTTGTCTTATACACACAAAATAGCATCGAACTAACTGGCTATAAACAAACAGCGTTGGCATTGGTTTACGTTCTTGATGAAATCGAAAAATTACGTAATAAAATATACATGGAAAATACATTTACAAAATTAGTACATAATTACAAATTCAGGTCCGGGTACAAAAAAATGTTTGTACGCGTTTGTACGTGTAAGTGGCTACTAAAGCGCTGGCATTTGTTTACGTCCTTGATAAAACTAAAACATTACGTCTGAAATTATACATGCAAACATTATTAAGTCTTACTTACAGGTTGTGGCCCAACAACTGCTGCCTCTGGTTTTAAAGTTGGAACTGCTTCATGTTTTAGTAACAGTTTCTTGTTGAATCCGGCATTGAATTCGTGGAGATTCTGGAAGCTGTCTTCCGTAAAATGCGCAGCACAGAGAGCTATTACGATTGAAATTTCCAGGAACATAATCAAACATAAATTTTAGCCATTGTTGACGAACTACAGCGTCCGTATGAAGCCCGAACACAGAAGACCTGGCAGCTGGGTGAAAATAACACACTTTCGACGGCATGGCTACAGCTCTCCACTATAACTCTTCCTCTTCGACAAAGCCGCAGAAATATGGCCATGCCCCCTTTTTTGCATGGGTTAGTTACGTATAAAACCCGGGAAGTATCTCGTTGTAGTCCCATTCGAGTCGTTTTTGTAGGCATTAAACTTCCTGATTTTTAAAAGACGATATCTCTGCTTACGTTGAACTTTCAGCGCAGCAACTTTGCAGATACTGTTCATGCACCAACAGCAACATTACACACCATTTAAAATGAAAAAAGTGAAATCACAATCAACCACCCCTTTAACAAGTTGGTTTTCCCCGGGACATTCTAAAATGCTTAACGTGAAAAAAGCTTTTAAAACGCTTAAAAGGCACTTTAACGTGGCTTAATGTATGTACACAGTACACACTTTATTAAGAAACCATATTATGTGCAGATAAGCAGATGAACCCAGATTATGAACGCAATGTGTTCCTCCTATAGTAAAGCGTTTTCATATTTTAATTTAACTATTTTAGGAGATCAAGTCGTTAAACGTTTTTCACATTACGTGTTTTAGAATGTATTTTATCCGCGCGCACAATTTGAAAAGACTCCAAGACAGAGTCACTCTCTCCACAGACAGAGTGAAAGACTGGATTTGTTCTCTCCATCAGGTAGGTGTGCAAGTGATTTCAAAACTTTTCAGCCGGTTCTAATTTGATTTTTGGATGCTGTGAACATTTTTAGCTAAAAAGACCGCCACTCCAGTTTAGCATTTATTGTTGTTTCTGCAGTTAAAAAGACAAAGTAGAAAATTCTGGCTACTATCGTTATTTTAATAATTTATTTATTTTAATTGTATTTATTGATCTGTCAGGGTTATCTTATCTAACTATTTGTGGCTTGTGTTTTGAATATATGTTCCCCTGCACTTTAGGCATTTTGCACACATTTGCTCATCTTGTGACTTGATTCTGATTTATTTCGTTTTGTATTTTTATTTATAAGAAAGGTATATTCTGTTCTAATTTAATTCAGTAAATTAATTGTTTATTTTTTCGGTGCATCGATGTTGTGCTGTACTTAGAGCCTGCTCGCACAGGTAATTTAGCAGATTTAATTTGATTTGAAATGTAAATCCTGTCTGCAGTGTGGCCTTTCTGGAGTTATTTATGTTATTTCTTAGTTTTATTGATCCAAAATGTTTTTATACATTTTCTTCTATATCTTTGTGTGATTTTCTGTACATCGCGGCTTTGAATTGTTAAAGCCCCGCCCCCATACACATGATTCGACTATTAGTCGACTATAGGCAAAACTTGACGATTCTGATTCGACTATGAAAATCCATAGTCGGGGACACCCCTAATATATATATATATAAAAAAAAAAAAATGTGTGTGTGAAAAACCTGTATAAACTGAACACCAAAGAACAATATTAACTATTGAGTGGTGGTGACACGTTCATGTAACATGTAAGTGTGGCGCTGCCAATAACGCACCTAAAAGCTGTCACAAAGAACCGGAAAAAGTAATGATTATGAATATGTCAAATATAGCAAGGAGACATTTCAATTGTTTATTAATAAACAAGTGTTTTCTGTGTCAGTGTCGGCTGCAAAGATGATGTTGTCGATGCTGACTCACGATCTACGCAGTAGTGAACGCTCCTATAGAGAAATGCACATTTCATTCGGATTACATAGCAGAGAGTAGTTTGTTTTCTTTCGTTTTGAATTGTTTTGTTTAAAAGTACACATTTCAAGCTTTCTATAGACATTTCTCAGGTCTGTGAGGCAAGTAGCTTATAAACTGAGTTTCGGTTCATTTATGAGACGAGCTCCAGTTCACGCGCCGTCTCCTCCGTGTCCTGATTATATTGCCTGCTATATTTACTTCTTATTTATTAAATACAGGCAATTGGTTGATGAAACATTGATTAAAATTAAGATACAATTAATACAAAATGAAATTCACTTTAAAGAAAGGTTTTCTACAAAAACAAAATGAAGTGGTCATCAAACATTAATATGAAACTAAATCGTTGTCTTTAATGACTAGGCGATTCTGCCTTCTCACACCGCGACACAGGTTCGTGGATCTGAGCTATTTTCTTTTGATTTTGAAAATTCAAAACAATTTCATGGTTAAGTCATTATTGATCATTTTGTAATAAAGTTTTCATTCTTATAACTAATTTCAGAAACCATCAACTGATTAATCAGTTATTTGCCAGATTTTGCAGTTATTGTTATCAGCAAACTCAAATACCGGTCGACCTCTGCTATCTGCTCAGTGAATGTTCTCCTGTGACCTCAAATAGCGTCAAAAGCATCCATTTTGATTTCAATTTTTTTTATTCAAAATGAACACTAAATGCATAGATATCTTACCTTATTAAAGGTTCAAGCTGCAAACTCATATAAGGCAGCAATGAGATATCAATTTCAAGCCAATATTTTTAAAGAAACAAATGCACAGCGTTTTTAAAATCTCTGCGTACCTGATAGGCCCTGATGAGGGATTGGACTGCCAAATGGTCTTCCACCAGTTTCTCCACATTTGGTTGAGCCCCAACCAGAGACTGGGCTTGAGCAAGCCCCGCCAGATTCACTCCCAGTGGAGGAGGACTCTGGTAGGCTGTACCTGGAGGAGCACCAGCATTAGCATTCCTGAAGAAAATGTCCCAAGACTAGAGAACAGAAAAAGAATAAGGATTTAGACTCTTTATGTAGACAATTAAGTTGCAATCAATGGCTAAACAGACATACTTAATTGGATATGATATTACTGAATCATTTTGAACAAGATCTAATGCAGCAAACAAGAATGAACCCCTTAACATGGTATAAGTCTGGACTGATCCACTGTGACTGTCCTTTTCCAATAGGTTTTAAAACAGTGTGAAGAAAAACAAAACTCTTGGTTCATTTTTACCAAATTAAACGTCTGTGGGATTTATTTTGTTTTTGAATATGACCAATCTACAAAACATAATGCTGGTGCTGGCCAAGGTAAGCATCACTGGCACTTCTACTCATACTTAAGGTCAGGGACAAGAGACATTTCAATGAGTAACTCAGACTTCAAATTATGTGGCTTGAGAAAACTAGAAACAGCTGGATTAATACTACTTTTTTTTTCTATATTTGAAAGCACATACATTTATCATTAAAATAACCCCCACAATTAGGACAGAGTCAGGTTGCAGTCTGAACGACACAGATCCGATCTTTTCAAATGCGACCCAGGCCACTTGGGTATGTGGTCCAAATCCGATACGTATCCGATCTTTTGAAATGCGACTTCAGTCTGAACGGCCAGGTCGCATGTATCCGACCCGCACGTCATTGATACGCGACAAACGTCAGAATTCTGCGTTGAAGTAGGCGGGAATGAGAAGATAAACAACAGTAACACTCACATCAGTATCCCACCACTCCTGGCTGCGACTCCGCACCCACACGTTTCTCTGTACCGACGTTGCTACCACTGCTCCACAAAACGCCATGGCCAAAAACCTTGCTCTCCTCCTCCTTTTTAATTTTCTTCTTAAAACGAGAAGATTGTAATTGTGCTGGCTCCGTTGGGAAAATAACTTTAATATCGCTAAACGAGCTCCACTGTTGACATCCATGTTAAGCTACTTCCGCAAACAACAAGTGACGTCGTTGACCGTTGAGTACTCTTCTGCGCATGCGGGTCACTTCTGGGTCATTTCACGTTCACACAGGAGATCACAAAAGGTCGCATTTAATTGGAAATGTGAACGGCTTTGCGAAAAAATCTAATTTTTTCAAAAAATCGGAATTGAGCATTAAGCCCTGCAGTGTGAACGCAGCCTTAGTGTGTTTAAAAGCCTCACCAATAGAATATAATCTGGATGTCAACCATTCAAAGACAGTTCAAGACAGTTAAAGGGGTCATGACATGAGAAATCAAATTTGTCTTTATCTTTTGACATATAAATGTCTTTGTACCATTAAAACATCCTACAAGTTTCATGGCTTAAAACAAAGCATTTATTTAATCAAGCTCCAAAAATGTCTCGTTTTAATATTGCGGAATCTGTGATATCACACAAACATATTTGCACATGACTGCCTCCAGAGCTGGACGAATGGGCCTACATCATCGCACCATATCTGCATCACAAACCGCTTTGTTTGTAAATGATGGTTTTATATGGATGTTTTCAAAACACTTACTTGCGTGCAATAGCAAGTGGGCGTTGACTCCTATATATTGGAAAAAATCGGACATTGCGATATTTAGTTTTTCTGCGATATATATTGAAATATGAAAACAATTTCATTAGATGACTTGAATAGCTTTATTTGGAAAGAATGAATCATTCTAGAATAGGGCTGGGTAGGGCTGTGCGATATGACGATATATATCGTATGGACGATATAAAAAGTATATTGTTTCATATTATGCTCTATCGTTTATATCGTGGTGTCGCAAAAAACATTGTTTACGACAAAACTTTTTCATCATTTGGATGACTGCAATCTAACACGCAACCACGGGGACGCAGGCAGAAACGTGAATAATGGTGAGTGAAGGGGAGACAGAAGCGGGTGGCTCCGAGCAGGAGAAGGACCAGCCAAGACAAACCGAGGAGCTCGTTCCTAAACGAGGGGCTACCTCTGTAGCATGGACATGGTTTGGTTAACTTCGTATATGTTTGGTTGACTATTTTATTTTGATAATGAACATGCTGCGATGTCAAGTTAGCAATGCTAGAACGTGTGCGCGTGTGAGGCGTCGGCGCGATCACAGTATTTGTTGTCCTTCTGGGACCTGTTACTCCGTATAGTCATACGGATAGAAGCAACAACAAAAAAAGATTCAAAACTGTATAGTTTTTGTAAAATACAGAAAACAAGCACGATGCCGTTTTCTGCCGTCTCGTTTTCCTTTACGTGAACTTTGGATCCCGTTGCATGAACCGAGGCCAGCAAAAATGTTCCTTTCGTTTTGTTAATCTGTAATTATTTAAGTGAAATAGCCTATATTTTGCCTATAGGCCTATATATTAGTTTTATTCTGTTTCCTCCGTTCACAGAAGCACTTTAAGTGCGTGATGTGACATTGTTTGAATCAATGTTCTACACTATCCTGCAATTTTCGCTGGTTTCAAAAACAAAAAATAGCATATTACCTGCTATTCATTTTCATTGAAATGTAGGCCTAATTGTTTGACATTTGGTGACATATACAGTAGCATATACATCCTCGGGAAAACTAACGCCAGCGCATTGCCATTGCGACTTAGGCTACTATGACTTGACAGCTGAGCACGGGCATTTCACTCACGTTGATATTGGCTATGCGTCAATATCACATTTGCACAGTAGCCTAGCCTACTATTTGAATTCGTGATTGGTTGACTGCCAAATTAAAATATTTAACAGAATGATCAAATAACGTTAATAACCGGTTAATGGCCTTTTCAAATAAGTGTGTCTGTGAACGATTCAATTAGATTTTGTTTCCTTTTCTGGTTATGTTCCTGTCAAAATTTTGTTCGTTTGTTTTCGTTCATTGAACAGATTCGGAGAATTGCTGCTACATTTTAAACTTGAAAGTACAATGTTTACATTTGGCATTTTATACATCAATATTTTATGTTGGGCCTGCAATCATTTGTTTTTGAAAACTGTTTTATATTTCATTCATATTTTATATTTCTACATTCTTAATCAAACATTTGCCAAGAAATTCTAAATAAAGGGAGAAAAATAATCACATATGAATTAGTAAATTTTTGAGTACATATTTATATTATATAGGCTACTCAATATATATATATATATATATATATATATATATATATATATATATATATATATATATATATATATATATATATAAACTATTAATTGATTGAATTTATAGAAAAGGTACTATATCGTGATATATATCGTTATCGGGATATGAGATGACTTATATCGTGATATGAGATTTTGGTCATATCTAGGGCTGGGCGATAAAACGATAATTATCGTGATATAATTTTCCTCGATAAAACGATAACAAGAGTTTGATAAATATACACCAGTTCGATTTAACTAACATTGCAAAGCCTCACTGAATAAATTAATAATAATTCATCGTTGTTAAAGGTACAAAAGTGATTTTGAGGTATAGATTTAAATGCTACACAAAGACGGTTGAAAATGCTACACAAAGATGGTGGAAATGTTGAAAGGGCCATATACAGCATATTACATATACCAGAGGTGAGCATAACTAGAATAGGACTGGGTTGACAATACAGTATACAGGGGTGTACTCACTTTTGTGAGATACTGTACCAATTAATCTTCATTTTGATGAACTGATGTTGATTCTTAAATCCCAAGATCGAGCTTTCAGTCTATTTTTCAGTATAACTTGCTGAAACGTATCATGTAAGGGATCATCAACAGCTACGTGTGCATTACATGATTTTAAAGCACAAAGTGGAGGCAAACAACTACCAGATGCAAAACTCATTAAAATAGTTTAATGCACACATATCCGTGGATTATCTTGCTAATACCATGGTCACTTGCCAACACTAAAAAGTTAAAGCTGTTATTTGCAGCTTCCATTTAATTGGAAGGGTAAAAAAAGACAGTTATTTTTGTCAGCCATGACTCATTAGATCTAGCTTTAAATTAAAGTAGTGTGATAAGACTTCATTTATTTGAATAAATTATCCAGAGAGAGATAGAGATAGAGATAGAGATAGAGTATTCCCAGGGTCCAATGTTTCCCAGATTTATACAACACATAATGAACATGTTCTATGTTCCCCAGTTCAATGGTCTGTTAACACACATTAACTAAGGTTGCGTTCACACTTGTAGTTCGATTCGCTTGGTCCGGACTAAAAACCCCCCAAAAACATTTAGTTCTGGTCCACTTAGTGTTTAGATTGGCAATTTGGCATTTTTATCATCCAACCTAAAGATACCGAACCTAAAGACATAAGGATACGTTCACAACCTGATTGGTTGGCTTTTATTGGCTATTTTGAGATCTACTGAACATCTGAAACAATGCTGTGCGTGCTGGGATAAATGCGCTCGTATGTGCGTAGCTTACATATAATGGTATTTTGACCAACTGAGAACTTGTGAAGAGCTTATAAAATGTGTAAAGGAGTCAAAAATCCGAAATCCCTCCGTATCTGCCAATAACCAATATCTGCCGTGAGGAGACGCGGTTCTGCCTATACCGACCTCTGATGGATGACATCGCAACTATGACGAGAAAAAACAGGTAGGCATTCTGTCCTTTTTAGGGTCTCATCTTCCTGTTTTTTTTTTTTTACGTCTTTGGACCGGGCTGCATTCATATATCATTCACACCACACCAGAGTTCTTTTGGACGTGGGGCGGGCTGCATTCATATATCATTCACACCACACCAGAGTTCTTTTGGACGTGGACCGAGACCCATCATCACCAGGGTTCAGATGGCAGCGTTCACACTTATTCAAATGAACCGCACTAACTAACAGAGCAGGGTTCGTTTTAATCGAATCAAACATGCCAAGTGTGAACACACTTTTAAAAGGTCAAGACTCATTTTCCCAGGGCCCTATCAACTCATCATCATAAAAAAGTAAATAAAAAAAATACAAATAAAAAACTTCCAATACCATAACCTAAGTAAGCTAGGCTTTAAAAACAAAAAACATTATACAGTGTGGTAACCTGATACATTTATTTTTTCCCACACTCTGTATTTTTGTGGGAACTCGTCAAATGGGGTTTCTGTTCCCCTGCATTGCCGCATGGCTCTCAATATACAGTAACAGGCCTAAACTTGAGGGAACTAAGCAAATGGTTTTAGTAATGGAATCACAAAAGATCATAGCTTACTTGTCCGTTGATCAGAGCTAACAATGCTCCTATAGAGAGAGGGATACTTGGGCAAGAGCCATAGACATGCTATGGTATTGATATGAAGCTGTGAGTTTTAATAGCAATGTTACCACCTTGTTACAGAGTAATATAAAGTAGCGATTCATGGGGCAGTGTTGACAAGTTGCCGTGTCCCTAAATATTTGTGTGTGCACTTCAAGTATGGCTGCACGATATATACAAATATAGAAAAAATAGCATCTTAATTTTAATCGATTCATTTGTACGATCCAATATCGATTCTTACATCCCAAGAATCTATTAGTCTATCGTGTTTTCAGTTGATGAATTAACTGAACATTGTAGCACGCATCTTTGTTTCATTTCAAAAGTAACAAAGCACAAAGTTTCATTTTATTAAGAAGTTGAAAAAATAAATACAGATTTCACGCCGTTTAATGTGATGTGAAAGATCAGCTCAATTTAAGAGAAGCGGCAGTGCACGTGAACTGATCATCTCCACTGCTTTAATACCAGTTACAGCGCAAAATAACATGAATGAACATCTGAAGGTATGTTAAAAGAAAGAGTACAACTTACCAAAATCTGTATTATGTCACATGTAATCGCTCAATCAGTGTTTAAAGGACAAGTTCGGTATTTTACACTTAAAGCCCTGTTTACAGATCGTTTCTGATGAAATAGAACGGTTAAGATAAAAATTTGGACACATGCTGCTGTCCCGAGAATTTTAGGTTTCTTTCGCTTTCCCCCCTACCTCCAGAATGGCTGCATATGTGCACTGGAACAATCCTTCCTAAAACGCATTAAACTTTCGTTTACAAAACGTGAAACTCACCGAGTGGTCAGGGATGTTCACGGATATGCTCAAAAAAAAAAAAAAAAAAAAAAAAAAACGCTGCAAAAGATGCTTTCCAACAGGTGTTTTACCATTCGTTGTAAAACTGTAGACCTATTTTTCCAAACGCCTCACACCCGTACATTCTTCCGTTGAGAGCTTGAATAATAGACACTCCAGCCCAGTTTCCGTCGGCGGAGTAATACCGTACCTCAGTGGTTCCCAACAGGGGGGTCGCGGCCCACAAGGGGGCCTCAGCGAGCTCTGTGGGGGGTCGCGTCATATTTTGAAAAGTTTTGAGCAATTTGCATTAAATAAAAGTCCTTAACTTTTTTCTGTTAAAAATTTAGATAATGAGCGAGTTCATCATGAATCCATTTTCCAAACCGTGTTTTTGTCTTATCCTGAATCACTATGGTACACCTATAACAAGTGATTACATTGGGACTATTTTACCCTGGTTCGGATCGCTGCCGCTGCGGAGTAGACCAGTACCTGCGTGACTCGTCATAGACGCACACAGAGAGAGAAGTAGTTCCGGCTACAATGTTCTTCCGAAAGATGCATTATTCTGTTAATAAACGCAAGTTTATTATCGCTCGCTGTAGCGCCAAAAGCCTAAAAAATAAAGCCTCATATTGATAAAGCCTCACAAATAACATGCAAGTATTGAGGCCCCAGACAGAAGTCATTTAGTAATAGCCTATATTCATTCTTTTTTTACCTACACACAAGTGTGAATACTGATATTTTTGTTATTGCATTTAAAATGGCAAATTTATAGGCTACTCCAAGTATAGGCTTACAAAGGGCCTACTAATGTTTTTGTTATTGTATTTTCAATATTATAGGCTATTATTTGTGCATAAACATATCTGTTTAGTAAACATACCGTTTGTTTGAAAACAACATATTTTGTCATTCTTGCTGCAAGCTTACAAGAGCGAAAATATCATTAAATGTGAAGGGGGGCCCTAAAATATTTTCTTGGGAAAAAGGGGGTCTCAGACAAAAAAAGGTTGGGAACCACTGCCGTACCTCACAGCACATCCAATACAAGTCAATGGAGTTGGACAAAAACTACAATAAAACCTGTTGGAAAGCATCTTTTGCAGCGATTTTTGTGTGAGCATATCAGCCTGACCACTCGGTGAGTTTCACGTCTTTGTAAACGAAAGTTTAATGCATTTTAGGAAGGGGGGGGGGGCGAAAGAAACCTAAAATTCTCGGGACAGCAGCATGTGTCCAAAATTTAATCTTAACCGTTCTATTTCGTCAGAAACGATCTGTAAACAGGGCTTTAAGTGTAAAATACTGAACTTGTCCTTTAAACCACGGAAAGACTCAAAAACATTTACCTAAAAAAAACAGTACTCACATAAACACAGTCAGTTATGTTTTAAGTGAACGAACAATTGAGAAAGAAAACGCATGTGTAACAGTATAATGGATCTGTGCGTCAGGTCTTAAAGTGACAGCAGCCTAATATACCTGCTGCCAAATTATGAGATACAATTAAAAATATCTATATGGCAGTTTTTCCCCATACTATTGATGTCAAAATTGTGGCCAGTGAAAATGCTGAGTGGCTAGTAACTTTGGAAAACCACTAGCCACAGCAGCTGGTGAGCAAAAATAAAGGAAGAAAAAAAAAAGTACACAATAGCCCCTTTCACACAGATATTCTGGAAAATACACGGATAAAGTGACCCGGGATTTGACCCGGGTTCGTTTGATTTTGGTTCATTCACACTGCCAGTGATTTTCCGGAATCAGAGTTGTGTTCACACACAACCCGTAAAAATTCCGTAAAGACACGTGACATCGATGTGACTTGTAATGTCTCCGCAGCGTCTTAAGTTTGCTTATGAGCTGCAATTTCTCTCTCTAGAAACCACGCTTGTGCATTTTTTCTCTGATTCGATCATAAACTTGCGCATTACGTACCGTTTCACAGCTGGCGAACGATCGCGGCTTCAGCATCATCACTACGACACGGCATTGTTACGGCTTTTGTTCACACAGCGTGCGTTCCGGGACTGAACACGGCAATGTTACTAGGTCCCCAACCCGGCATCGATCCCGGCATCAATCCCGGGTCGTGTTTGCGTTCACACAGAAGGTGTTCTGGCAATTTGCCGGGCTCAAAGCGCTGTGTGAAAGGCTTTACTGTGTAGTGAACCAGGGTCTTTACAGTCTTTATCAGTGCCCAAATTCGTGTACACGATATACTGATTCATGACCTCGGAAGCTGATTGAGACAAACCCCGTGACATTCAACATTATGTTCCATTTGTGACTGGATTCTGTGGGGTCTGTCATAATAGGTCACTGCATGATATTTGCCATGTTAAAGAGAGTACGTTTTGTGGGTTATTATTATTGTTGTTCTAAAGTTATAAACACTAGTAAGAAGGGAATGCGGTTAACAAAGGTTCCCTCTCAAAACATTTCATATTGCTGGTCGTTGCCATCGAAAAGATGCAGCAATTGTTTCAGCTACACACTGGTATGCCAGCATTTTTTTTAAATACATATAATTTTGGGATACATTGAGATTGGGTTCACGAGAACGAGACAAGATTTTTGCACAATATTTTATAAAAATCGTCAATGACAAAATTCATGATTGGAAAAATAGTCTGCAGGTGCATTTTGAAATGTTTTAACTAGGGATGGGACTTTTTCTCGACAAAACGACCGACATTCGACACATGCTCCACTCGACAAAAAAAATAGAGTGTCGACATGTCGAGAGGGCGGGGCTTGTGGGATTTCCAAATTGCATTTTTATTTTTTTTGGCTTTTAATTTATTACATTTCCTATTCAAATACACATCATAAAGCGCCACTTTTCCCATAATGAAATAAACCATTTTAAATAAAACAATCCATTTTTTTCTAAATGGGATCGCCACTTGACCGTTGACCCTGTGTGTGTGTGTGTGTGTGTGTGTGTGTGTGTGTGTCAGGCGACAGAGTCTACATGGCGGCAGCGGCAAATAACAGGAGCAAGGTGTGGGGGAGTTTTAGCAAAATTAATGATAAGATAGTGAGGTGCAAATTGTTTAGGCTACATCATGCACAGAGCTAATTAACTAATGGACAGGCCGTTTTATTTCTGTAAATTCCGAACGGCAAAAAGTAGCCTACGTCTTATGTGTTTGTAAGGCTGTTGAATAAACATTTTAAATTAGCCTACTCTCTCTCTCGTTTTTATTATTACCGCTTCAATGGTCAAAATTTGACACTAGAGCCATGTTTTTGAGACTAGAATAAACTAGTACAACAATGTAGAATATTTTCCACCCTCCGCATTGCTGCTGCTCTTTAAAAAAAAAGGAAAAAAAAGGCCGACAATCCGACAAAAAGTCGACACATGGGCCTCGACAGTCGATTTCCCAAATCCCGTGTCGTTCCCATCCCTAGTTTTAACTAATAATCTTGTAATGATTGTCATTTCAGTTCTACTTTATGAGTATAATTTATCAAATGCATTGAAATACGACAATATACCAGCACTGTAAAAGGTTTTGCCACAAACTCAACTGACTGGCTTTTCTCCTGTATGATTTCACAAGAGTCTCTTCAGACCTTACTGTACATGAATTATGAGCTTCCAGAACTTCTGACTGAGGCTGTGTGACCTCCTAATTTAACTCCTTTCCAGAAATTGAACATAGAAATAAAAACAGTATAAATAACAAAAATAAATAACAGTTTTTTTCTTAGTCTTATTAAGTGCAAACAATAATTGTATATTTATGCTTAAAAGGCAGTTTAAGGTTAGCAACCATTACACTGAATAAAGTAAAGTGGGGGAATTCAGATCAAGAAACCATAGCAATGTAGCAACTGGTGGGGCTGTACCCTTCCTTCAAAACCTGAAGAAAAGATCTGATCTAGATGGCCAAAACGTAATTGCCTGAGGGATGGGCGGAAATATCCATCCACAGGACAGTGAGCAAAACATTAACCCAAGATACTCTGGAGTCTGGACCTTGTACTCACTTTTGAACTTAAGGTGGATATTATAACTGAGGTTTATTACATAAAACCTCATAAGAAGGGCAGAGGGTTAAAACAACTAAATGCCCATAATGAATCAGCTGTGTGTCAGTATGTCCTGGAACCGACACACTCCCATGACTGCTCTAAAAATACAACCAGGGATCCCAGTAATGTGATCTAAGACACACAAGTTGCTACCCAGCATCTGTAGACAGATGGAAATTCAGTGTATACCTGGATTAAGATGTTTTTTTTGGCATTTTTATGCAAACACCCAAGACCCAAAACTTTAGTTTGAGAATGGACAAGACAACAGAGAGGTCTCTTCACATCATCCAACAGCACGTCCTCTGCCTCTTACCTTGTGCACACTCTTGGGATTCTCCAACCATGCATAGTACATCTCCTCGACATAGTTGGAGCTCGTTCCATTCAGAAACGGCTCTGCGGCCACCGGTGCAGTGTAGCACCTGAATGGCTGAAACGTCCTAGGGGTGGATGCTGGCCTCTGCTGTGATAGATTTTTAGCAGTCTGAGAGGCAGTGATTGGCCGGAGCCGTGCCGCACAAGTCCTTAAGCGGTGCATCGCAGTCTATTGAACAAACACCACCCACACTCACGAGTTCCTGGATGTCCCCAGTGCCACAACAGAAAAGAGAAGTGTCACCTCCTTCTTTAGCCCAAAACGGAAAATGTGTTTTAATTTCCTGGGGAAGAATGGACACGTTCCAAAAGCCCTTGAACTTTTTACTCCTATTGGCGTTTTGCACTCTGGAAGAAAAACAGAAAAGTCAATCAGAGGAGCATTAAAATGTGCAGTTTATCTCAGCAATTTAAAGACAAATATATTTGATAGATATTCCTATGCTGTTAGGAAGTTTCTACCCTGGGTATGACAAGGAAGTTTTAATGAGATTTTTAGTGCAAAAGCAAAACAAACAGTTTATATATTATAAGTACAACAGTAGCTGCAATCATCATCAAGACAAAACATATTCATACAGCTAAGAACGTAATCTTTCATATCTGTTTATGCAGTTTAGTACTTTCCATGGCACAATGGTCACCTCCAGAGCCCAGACAAAGGTCAAAGAGATAGTCAAGCTCATGATAAGAGCTCCAAAAGAACCTTATTTTTGAGAACGTCATCACGTTTGAAAGTTAGTCGGAAGTACCGACCCAGTGTTTACAAGTTTGGAGTAGAAGGACCGTTCAAAGTTATTGTATGTTGAATGACACATATTTATATGTATTTGTGTCAGTTTATTATTTAAAATGGTCCTTACGTGTGCATATCCTGGATGTTTAGCAATCATAACTATACGTAGTGTTTATCGAATGATGAAAAAATTAAGTGAAGTTTGAATTTATTTTTCACCCAACTGCTGCTTTGCCAATCAACAGGAGCCTAACTCGCATAACACTGATGTAATGAGGTTACAAAAACCATTTGATGCTGGTTACTTAACCTCTTTTGTTGCAACTAGAAATGCATCTTTACTAATGTACACAGAGATATGGGGGTCAAAGGTGAGTCTATTTTAATAACCCACATAACATACTACAAACTATTTGCTGGGTAAAAAAAGACACATGGCAATCTGATATGCAAAAGCATGTTATTTATAAGTCACATTTTGATTGTAGAAAGTAAACCACATGTGTAAAAAACATTAGCCTACATAACATTTCATTCATGTTACGCTGCAAACCCTCGAACCCCACAACAATTGACTTATTTTATATCTAGACGAGCATTTCTGGCATCATTAACTTAATATTTTTCATCACAATATGCCATATGCAACTTTGCGAAGAGTTTTTTCTTAACATTTTGACAACATTGCCTTTCCTTCCTACATAAGAAATAAATCAGATCCGTTGTTACTGTAATAAACTGAAATATAGGCCTACTCTAATTTAAAAATAATAATAATGGATATCGGTGTCCTTTTCCGCTAAAATGAAACTAATATGACCATGTGGTTGAAATAAACATGGACCCTTCTCTCCCTCCACACGCCTATGTTTTGACCTTGCATCCACATTCCACTCCCCTTCACTGATGAGTCACTCAACTACACCCGCCTACTGAGGCGTTTCAGAGCGCCATTGGCCGGAGACTCCTAACTCCACCCACCAGTCATGCTTAGTGGAAGGCTATTGGAGACACGGAGTGTCAATCATTATGTCCTTTCACTAAACATGGTTCTTATGATAATATTAGCAGCCCATGCTAACCATCAAATTGGAGGCCGATACTTGGAGTTCAATCATGCAATTTCAACTTATTACTAAATTGCTAATTTTTTGTATTGTTTAATGCATTTGTTTAATGAATAAAGACACAAACCCTACGTATTTCCCTTGTGAATCACAAAACCTTGACCTAGCAACAATAATGAGCTAATTAAGGTCGGTTAAGGCACACAGTTCTGTAAAACTGGATAGTTAACGTTAACGTTAAGTGTCCTGCATAAATACCAACTTATGTCCTCAAATATCAGTTAACTTTGTGCCACACCAAACAAGAGCAAGCAGCCATGCTAAAAAAGATGAAATGAGGAACGCGCCTCTTCGTACGGTTTTTGCCGACGCTGTCATTAAATCTCCCTTTAACGGCAGATGGAAGACACACAAAACAAAAAAACTTACTTGTTCCGACAGCTGTTGTAAACTGGTCGTGTACCGGAGGTGGTAGCGGCTCCAACTGACCCCTGCGCTGCTCACGAGAGTGACAGTCGACACTACTAGAACAGGCAGCAGCTCCGTCATGAAGAACGTCAGCCGCTTTAGGACGTCACTTCTTCTAGGTTTAGCGCGAAGCCGCGAACTAATTTCTGAGAATCGATTATTTCAATCCGGTTTTTTTCATCACGTGACATCCGCAAATCATAAATATAATTTATTAAACAAAATCTTTTACATCTCTTGACTGGAAACGCATTAGCGCGTTTTGAAAAAATCTATTTAAATAGTTAAAGTAATGCTGTTTTCTAGCGCTTCTTTTCAGTTTCTACTTCCGACGTGATGTGGTCTTTGATGACCGAAGTTTATTTTATTTTATTTTTTTATTCAACTTTCAAAGAAGCTTACAGACATATCAAACATATGCATCCAACATAAGACAAACAGATACTGGGGAAAACATATAACAGATCTTACATTGTACAAAGTAAAACATTAAATTCTAAAAAAAAAATGTCAATATAAGAGATGTTTTTATACACTTCTTATTTCTAGTGATTGAATTCAATGAGTCATAGAATATTTTGAGATCCTTACAGAAAAAATTAAAGGAGGGTGTTATAGACATTACTTTAGCTTTATGTATATGAAACTTCCCAAGAAGAATTATTAACTTTAATGTGTTATCAATTATATCTGAGCCAGTATTGCAGTCCAAGAATAATATCATAGCCTCATCAATTCTAATTATTTTGTAGAATGTATCAAAAACCATCATAGATACCTTCTTCCAAAAGTCTTCAGAATATTTACAATTACAAAATATATGTATGAGAGTTTCAGATTCAAGATCACAAAAACAACATTGTGGTGAGAGATCTTTTTTAAACTTATTAAGAAATGAGTTACACGGATAATACCTGTGTAGTATTTTAAAATGAATTTCCTTGACCTTATTTTTGATGACCGAAGTGGTTTTGGTTAGAGTAAAATTGGAAATTTAAAATTCCATATGGACAGGAAACATTTTGCCCTAATATGAATGAGCAAAGAATTCTCGTGCGTTAGAGAATTGTGGGAAATATAGTTTTGTCGCACACGTCTCTGTCTTTTAGAGCTTTGGCGTTTTCATAAAGCAGCAAAATGAAATAATTTAATTGAAATAATGCTGACATAAAAATTTTCATAAAAAAAAATAGATAAAAATGTAAACTTAAAAATCTGAAATGTTGGCACATAACTGAAATAAGTTGAAGTTGAGGTACTAAAATTACTAAAACTATAAATTAATTAAAGAAAAACAGACATATAAACGATAAAAATGACAAATTCACAACAAAATTGCTAAAACAAACTAAAATGAAAACAAAATTGAAAATATTAAAAGCTAATTCAAAACATTACTAAATACTAGAATAGTTTATAAAAATACTAAAATAACACTGAAAATAAGTAGTATTTTCTGCTAAATGGTACCACCAGCATTCACGACTACATTTTTTTTTATCAATAGCAATTGGCTTACATTTACATCATAAATGTTCAATCACCTGGGCCGAGTTGTTCATGACACTGATTCACTCAAAAGAATGCTGTGCAATTTGTGTTTAAAATGCACCTCACATCATCATTAAAAACAAACCAGTGTTTTTTTTTATTTTCATATGCAAAAACCATCATCCACATTACACTGTAGTAGTCCAAAATAAGTCCATCTTTTATCCATAAAACATCAACAATCCACAACTGCTTCGAATGGAAATGCAGTGTGTGAGGGGTGGGTTGTTGTGTCCATCATTCATTCAGTTAATCATACACATGTAAAATAACACTTATCAGACATGAAATGTATGGCACTTACTGATTTTGCTATGATGGAAATGTCCTAGTGTGAGGATACTGTCTAAACGTGGTCTACAACAGACATGTTACAGTTGTTTGTGTGTGTTTGTTTGCATGACTTTGTACACATACTGTACCCCATGTGGTATGACGGTCATCACAAAGAAAGAAGTCTTTGAAACATGCAGACAAAATAGTCTTTTCGTTCATTTTGATCAGTTTCATAAAGGAAGAAATATTTAATTTATCGCATAGTGTGTTATCATGCATAAAGTCTTGTAGCCCTTAAAAATGATAGGAGAAAAGCTTTGACTTTGTTTTCATTGTTACTGTTTTTTGTATTTTGCAACAAACCCCCCCCCCCCCCCCCCCACACACACACTTCAATCATGAAGTTTTAGGAATTAGCCATTTTCAAAAACAAGTATTCATGTTTACCTGATTTTTGCCTCATTGCGGACAGAATTTCACTTGGCAAATAAAGTAAAAAATAGATTTTCTATAAAAGTTACATATAAATAAAAGTATGCAAATAAAACTATATATAAATGGTAAAATAGTAGTTTTAAATCACTGAATCAAATGATAAAAAGAACAAAATTACTTTATGTATTTTGTTTCTTGTCTTGCACTCCAGTATTGCAAAACCTAAATTATTTATAATATGAATATTATGCATCACAGTGCAAAGAGAATGTTTTGCAGTTACCAAGGGCCATTTAGATATTACTAATGACTTGATAACCTTGTAAAATGTTAGGGATGCCTATTAACTAAATTATCGCATTTGTCCTTGTCCTTAACATATTATAACACATTTTTTTGGAACAATGATTGACTGTGGTGTACAGAATACATTTTGCACCAAAAAGTGGAGGGGGAGGAAAGCCAGCCTATAATAAAAGGGTCTCTGTACATTCCTGCAATAAACAGTGAATATTACTGAAGTGCAATAAGTCGCAGTGGTCCTATATAGCACATAAGAATCATAACATTTAAGGAGATCGGTCTGTTGCCATAGGCATCTTTTGTCACGTGACAGGTGGGAAGCGTTTAATTGGCTAAATAGTTCTCTCGCTCCCATCATGTACTCTGTGATGTATTGCGAGTAGAGGTTCCTTTCGCAACATTGACCGTCTCTCAGTTTGATTGACAGTTGACAGCTGTTTACAGAAGGACAGGGGAGAATAAGTGGGGGAGCAACCACCTGATTCCTCCTTGACTCCTCCCACTGCACATTTCACACTTGGCCTGTCCATCCCAGACAGAAATACAACTGTCAGTCTGTGTGTTGTGTGTTATACTGGGGGTGCAGGCGCTGGTCTTTGAGGCATTAGTTGTTGGGTAGGAGCAGGTGGTCTGTGGAGAGTGGACAGAGGGTAGGTGAGGGTCAGAAATAAGCTCTCTAAAAACTGGATTTATGAACATATAATGCTTTCAAAATGTTGCTGCATGTGTAGAACATACAAATCAGCCACTTATGATGATCCATCGAATGCTGCTTTAAAAGACAGCTGTCTAAGTAGGCAGCTCACTATGTTTTGGAATGCATTACACTTCCATTCAAAAGTTTGGGGTCAGTAAGATTTTTTTGTTTTCAAAAGAAGTCTCTTATGTCTCTTATTTGAAGTCTCTTATTTGATAAAAAATGCAGTAAAAAAGCAATATTGTGAAATATTATTACAATTTAAAATAACTATTTGCTATTTTTATTTATTTTACGATGTAATTTATTTCTGTGATGACAAAGATGATTTTTTAGCAGGCATTACTAATATGCTGATTTGCTGCTCAATCTTTTTTTATTTTTTTTTATTAATGTTAAAAACAGTTGCTCGGCTTAATATTTTTCATAATTCCTCAATGTTTTTTCAGGATTCTTTGATGAGTAGAAAGTTCAAAAGAACAGCATTTATTTGAAATACAAATCGTTTGTAAGATTCTGAATGTCTTTACTGTCAATTTAATGCATCCTTACTGAATAAATAAACGTATTAATTTCTTTTAAAAAATTGCCAACCCAAACTTTTGAACGGTATTGTACTGTATATCATTACCGTGCAAATGGTGGTGGTGGCGGTCTGGTGGCGTAAGATGGCACAGAGGCTGATTTATTAGTCTGAACCACCTGCAAAGAGACAGAAACTCCTGTTACTACTGCACAAACATATGCATGATGGGTTACTTAGGAATAAATTAACTGAACTACATAAGATTTAATTAATTAACATCAGAGTTAAGTCTGAGTTCAGTGACATAATAGCTCAACACATAAAACTAAGCATATAGGACTCATTTAATTATCATTAGTCTGTTTTAATAAATAATGCTAAAAACAAACAAACAAGCAAATACACACACACACAAACACACATATATACATATACATACATACACACATACATACATACATACATACATACATATATTTTTTTTTAATATATTTTATAATGTAGAAATTTCAGTTAATCTCCAAATGAATGAAGGCTGATACTAATACTGCTACTGATGTCTCGATGAAAATAATTTCTTTTAACATTAATTATAGCAATTCACCATTACAGCGTAATCGAAAGCTATCAGTTTTTATTTTAACATTTATTAGGCTTCAAAAAAACTTTTAATTTAAGTGAACTTAAAACAATCCTCACATCACCATAATAAATGTCGAATCCAATTTACTGCATGCCTTGTCTTTCTCTACTGTTTACGTTCATTTAAGCCGCAACAGACTATGTTTTCTAGGAAACTCACATTTTTTTTTACATAATTTTATGTGAATTTGTCAGAAATTTGTTCAGTGATTAAAAGTAAACAAGCTGTGTTGTGAACTGAAGGTGCAAGACAAATAGCAAAAATTATGGTGTTGAAAACAGAAAAAGCAATTTCCACATTTCATGTACATATAATTATATTGCATTAGGGATGACTTCACAATTAACCAGAAAATAAATAAATAAACCAAATCTATCTTTGACAAGCAAGAGTTTTCACAATTCCTTATGACAATGAATAACATTTAAGGTCTAACTACCGAGATTCTTACTAATTGGAGGCCGAAACTTTTTTGTTAATGTGCTTTATGTCAAGATAAACAGCAGCTCCCCGTTTACTTGTATTTGTTTATAGAGCAGTCTTGCCCGGTCCAATATGGCGGACGTATCGCTGCAACGGGCCAAAGCGACCAATGAGGCGTCTATGTATTTATATATCTATGTTTAGGATTACTAGAAAGTTATAAAATGGTGAGCTAGATTACGGTTGGAGCTAAACTCTGCAGAAACTGGACCTTAAAGGCCAGAGTTGAGAATCCCTGGTATATAATACATTCTTTTGCATATTAATTGTCTGAAAAAAATAAAGCTCTGAAAAAAAATCCTGAAGTGAGACTTAATTTTGTTAAAACTGCAGTCGGCAAGTCTGGCAGATTGAGTGGACTTAGCCAAAATTTTGAATGTTTACAACTCTCATTCCCCTCCCCCACTACCAGCGAGCACCCTCCCATCGAGTTCGTGCTCGTCAGTGCGTGTGCACCAGATTTTCTGTGAACGCGTCCGTCTCTTCAGCATCGATCAACACCATGCAGTAATCGGAGGTAGGCTGCCCTGGCTAATCTACCCATAGATAGCAATAACCGAGGAATTTGAAGCTTGTTAGTAGATTTTCTCTCCGCCATCACGCTTCGTACAATCCAACACACCTGCGAACTTCAGACGTGTGCATGTGATATTGTAACAAGCACGTGGAGGGGGATCTGTGGCGTGTGCACGAACTGTGATTGACAGTCAGATCTCACACAGCCCTGCGCTGATTGGACCAGAAGAACCGGGAGCGGTGGATTTTTGCAAAACAAATAACAGGCTCTAGGTGGAGGTAGAAGCGCAGGTTTTTTTCTAAAACCGGCTGATTTATGTTGTTCTGTCGGAGCATAGTGTCGGTTTCAGTGAATATGATAAAAAAATCTTGCCGACTGCAGCTTTAACGTATACATCGAGTCAGGGTTAGTAGATGTAAATCAAATATATTATTATTATTACTTAATGTATTATTTAATGTATTGAAATATATTGAATTATTTAATTATTTAAATTATTTAATAATGAATTATTTAATTAAATGAATGTGCAAGATGGTTCTTTCTTATAAAAGACAAAGTGTAAGGAGAGAAAGAAAGGTTAGGAACAATGCAGAGAAGCAGAAAGGGTACTTTAAATGCAACAGCAACAGAGATGGCCCACAGTATAAATACAGTAAAAACCCTCTTAAATAAATTGTATACAGTTATTTACCTCCTCTGGTGGCAATAACTGAGCCTGGTGCTTTATCAAAGAAGAGAGAAAAAAGAGGAGCTTGGTCATTATCTTTATATCAGCAGACTATTGTTTAGAACTGAGATGTAACATTTAATGACTTCAGTTAAATGTGAAGGACAGACGATTTCTCATGAACATGTTCTTTCAACTTGGTTAACTTCCCATGAATTGTTCTTTCCAAATAGAAAGAACTGGAAATGCAATGGTAATGTTTTGTTTAACTGGGAAGGTTTCAAACTTGTTTTCCCTCTTCACACAGTATTTAACTAATTTACTGGCTAGTTAAGTTTCTGTTGCATTGTTATTACTCAGGCATTTAGTGGGCATTTGTAAAGTTGTGTTATGCTCAGGCACATATACTAAAAAAAAAAAAACTACAAAAAGGTACAGTACTATAGGTTAATTACACATGTTAGATTCACATTAGCACTACATTTAGTGAATTAATCATCGGAAGTATGGTAGTCAGTGAAATGTAGTGTTGCTCACTCACCCCATCCTTTACTATACGATTGGGGTTTCCCCGCTGGGACACAGGAGCCTGCGGTCTGCTGTCAGCTCTGAGGAAACAAACAAAGAATGCTGATCAATATAAAAAAAAAATGTAGGTTATATTGAACACACTAAACATAATTTGTTTAATACATTTCATCCAAAAAAACAAACAAAAAAAACATTTAAAGTGCCCCATTATGCTATTTTAAGGTTTCTAAATTAGTTTTGGATGTCTCCTACAGTAGGTTTACCTGCATCTAAGGTACAAAAAAAACAACATTTACATTTTCTCATAATATACATTGCATACAATATACATTATACCTGTTCCCTTTCGAGGGAACTCGCGATGCGTCAATGATGCTTTGGGAACGCTCCTGCGTGATTGCGTCTGAAGCACCTATGTCAACTAGTCCAATGGCGAGAGTGGGCGTCACGGGCGGGTGACGTGACGACCAGGAAAGGATAAAGGACATCCGGTTTAGAACCGCGCTAGCTTCTGTGCCTCAGCAAGCGCTCTGTGTTATACTGTCTGTGTTATTTATTGTTGTCTGTCACTATATCAGTCACAAGCAAATAGATATTATGGCGAACAAACAACCTTAGATTGTGTGTTCCTCCCTGCCCTCTTTCTTTACGGGTGGGGATACACACAATGTATGTGTTGTTTGTTTGGAACGGAGCATGATCTGTCAGCGCTCGAGGGCGCTGACTACGAGCATTGCGAGTTACTATCGCTTTACTCGCTCCGTTCCCGCTTGTCACTCTTTGAGGAGGGTGTTCAGGCTCGCGTTCCTCGCAGTACCGGCCCCGTGTTGCCGAGGCAGCACGGAAGCTGGTATTGTGGGGTTCGCAAATGGATCTCGCGGAGGGGTTAGAGACGGGCTCCGCCTTTTCTCTGCCTTTACCCGGGGGATCCAGCGCTCTCTCTCTCTCTGGGATCGGAAGCCCGCGCCGCGGCTTCTCCCGCCCTGGTTAGAGAGCCCGGTGTTTCAGCAGTCTATCTCTGAGGAGGTAGGCTAGATGTGCTGAGCATCGATGCAGTCCACAACCACAAGCATATATCTAGACAGGAGTATGGGGAGCAAACAGCTTTGGTTCATTACGAGTGGGGACACACGCGATTCATGTGTGTGTTTGGGAGTGGAGCATGCACGGTCAGCTCTAGTAAAAGGGGGCTGACAGTGTTCATTCATAAATTCCCGACGTGTAACATTTGCACTATCGAGAGTTTAGCTCTGCTCCTGATGGCTTTCTTCTCGAGGGAAGAAAGTCAATAAAGATTCTTTGGCTCGGATCTCGCGTGTGCTGAGGCAGCGCGCAGATTACGTGGTCTGCATTAAGAATAACAGTGGACGGGCTACGTTCATTCATGAAAATTACCGACGTGTGTGCACTATCGGGAGTTTCCCCATGCTACTGTTTATTTAAAAAAAAAGACTGCAATAAGAATCCAGTGGTTATGCAAATGCAATGCATTCATTAAGAGAGATACATAGTGTATTGCAAGCTATTGTATGTTGAAACTATTTTTTATAAGCCTATATATATAAATATATATTCAGCCTTTCATCCAGACTATATTAACTTGTCTGGTTGATTTTTTGCTGTTTGATTCTGAGGAATTAAATAAGTGGGCTGCATTTAAAATTTGCTTTTCTGACTTTCATTAGTTAGATTCATGTATATGTTCAGTAATTCATCCAGACCGTGCTAACTTGTCTGGTTGATCTTTTTTTGGGGGGAATTGAAGATTCTACATCTCAATCTCCTGTGTACAATGAGTTTGGAGTTTATAACTTTGTAAATGGGGCTGATGGGCAAAGCAGCCCTAGCCATTAACAAACTCATTGTACGGGGCAGAGTGTAATTTCCTGTGCTCCCCCTCAGAAAGATTGGGGACCGGAATGGCATTCTCAACAGAAGCCTTTAAAGCAGAAGATGGATCTGAGGACTGTTTTTCTGTGAAAAAGGTTTCAGCCAAGGTCCTGATGCCACTGGTGTCAGACCTCTGAGGGCAACCCCGACCGGGGTGGAGCGGTGTACACCTCAGTATACGGTGCCCGCCCGTACGGTGCCCGCCCGTAGTACATCCCGAGCAGGATCTGGTAATGGAGCAAGAAGTAGAGTCTCTATTAGCGAAGGGAGCTATAGACCAGGTGTACTCGCCCGACAGAGAATCAGGGTTTTACAGCCGCTACTTTATTGTTCCGAAAAAGGATGGGGGGTTGCGTTCCCATTTTAGATCTTCGTGTTGTATCGTGCAGTCATGAAACTCAAGTTCAAGATGCTCACACTCAAACAGATCGTGACTCATATCAGATCCGAGGACTGGATTGTCACGATAGATTTAAAAGGCGCTTACTTCCATCCTCCCTCAACAAAGGAAGTTCCTGAGGTTTTCTTTTGGGGGCAAAGAATATCATTATCGGGTGCTTCCATTCGGTCTAACTCTATCACCCTGCACGTTCACGAAGTGCGTAGATGCAGCTCTGGCCCCACCAGGCTGCAGGGCTACGCATTCTGAACTACATCGATGACTGACTGATTCTGGCGGAATCAGAGCAGTTAGCGGTTCGGCATCGAGATGTCATCCTCGCTCAGATGAAGAAATTGGGGTGAGACTCAATGCCAAGAAGAGTGTGCTTTCTCCACTACAGAGAACCACTTTCCTTGGTGTGGTATGGGATTTCTGTCACGATTGGAGCCACACTTCGCCCGTTCGTGTAGCTGTTATCCTCACAGCCACAAAAGAGTTGAAGCTAGGCCAGTCACGCACTGTGAAACAGTTCGAGAAACTGTTGGGCCTCATGGCAGCAGCATCCAATGTGATACCCTTTGGCCTACTGTATATGAGACCCTTGCAGTGGTGGCTCAGAACCAGAGGGTTCTCCCCGAGGGGAAACCCACTTCGTACGATCAAGATCACGCGGCGGTGTCTCCGTGCCTTGGTTATATGGAGGAAATACTGGTTCCTTTCCCAGGTTCCGGTGTTGGGAGCTCTTTGCCATCGAGTTGCTATCTCGACAGATGCTTCACTCACCGGCTGGGGAGCGGTAATGGGAGGCCGCTC
This sequence comes from Leuciscus leuciscus, assembly GCF_965113295.1. Classification (NCBI taxonomy): domain Eukaryota; kingdom Metazoa; phylum Chordata; class Actinopteri; order Cypriniformes; family Leuciscidae; genus Leuciscus; species Leuciscus leuciscus. The sequence continues at coordinate 27,675,625 of NC_138737.1, read as the reverse complement.
ATCCCAGGGTCTGTGGAGGAGTCATCATCTTTTTGGCACATAAATTGCCTGGAGATGATGGCAGTCTTCAATGCGTTGAGACATTCCTCCCAGACCTGAGGGACCATCATGTGCTTGTCCGTACAGACAACACATCAGTGGTCTCTTACATAAATATGTAGGAGCAGACATCCTGTTGAGGCAGGGGCTGAGGCCCGGGGAATGGAGGCTCCACACCGAGGTGGTGGAGCACATTTGGGGGGTTTATGGCCAGGCACAAGTGGATCTCTTCACGTCTCAGGATACGACGCACGGTCCATTTTGGTTCTTTGGTTTCGACCTTTGGTTGTTTCCTCCGTGGTGCTTTTAGACTAGGACAGGAGTATGGCAGCTTAGAAGCCTTATTTTATGTAGATATCCCTGTAGGATGTGATATGCGGCAGGCTGGTCCTCTCCGCTCACATTCGTAAGGTTTTGCAACTTCGACCTGGTCTCTTCCCCAGGTTCTCAAGTGCTCTTGTCTTAGTTGTGCAGTATTCACACAGACAGGTTCTGGTTCATATGGCGTGTTGGGCATTCTCGTTCCCAAAGCGTCATTGACGCATCGCGAGTTCCCTCGAAAGGGAACGTCTCAGGTTACGACTGTAACCCTAGTTCCCTGAGAAGGGAACGAGACGATGCGTCACTTTGCCATTCTTCCTACATCCCTGTGATCGACTTGCTTCGGCCCTTTTCGAAGCTAGCGCAGTTCTAAACCGGATGTCCTTTATCCTTTACTGGTCGTCACGTCACCCGCCCGTGACGCCCACTCTCGCCATTGGACTAGTTGACATAGGTGCTTCAGACGCAATCACGCAGGAGCGTTCCCAAAGCGTCATTGACTCATCGTCTCGTTCCCTGCTCAGGGATCTAGGGTTACAGTCGTTTGTTCACACGTTGGAACAAACCAACACGTTTGTTCACACGTTTCCTGCCTGGAGTTTTCGCTGCAAAGTACGTCACCTGGATCGTTGGTCTGATTGGTTGAAGGACTATCCAATTGCGTACAGAGTAATTTGAACTATGCCCGTTGATCATGCCTCTTGTGCAGTAGAAAATACAGAGCAGACTCCCCAGACTAATGTTCAATCTTAAAAGAAGATTGAGCTTGGTCTGGTGATACTATAGCCAGACTAATGAACAGTAAACACCACAAACCAAACTCTTCCAGGCATTAACTACAACTACAGTGTTTGAGGGCAGGTCGAAGTAGATGTTGTTCACGGGCAGCCAATGAAGAGCATTAAAGGAGTCATGAACTGGATTGTTTTATTATTTTATAATGTTGCCTGGGGTGCCCTTATAATGTTAGTATGATTTTTACATCAAAAATGGTCATAATTTATAAATAAAAGCCATTTTTCCAAGCCTGATTTCAGCCTCAGATTTGAACGCTCTGTTTTAAGGGGCGTGTCTGCTGTGAGACTGCAGTGCAAACGCCCACTGCTGTGATTGGCTGACATATGAAATAGCTAATAGTATTACATGAACTCTGTCGAAAACTTTTACTACGTTTTTACTATTACAGCTATCGAGATGAACAAATCGTGAAAAGTATCGTTTAAAGCATTATATTTAAATCTATTCCATCACATGAAAGGTTGCAGCATGATGAGCACTGACTGAGCAGATGACAGACAGTCTGTTGATCGCGTGAATAAAGATCTTATCATTGCAACGCAATTTTTGTAAAATGTTTAGCACAGACACCTAAGCCAGTGGGAAGGGTTGTAGGAACCGCGTCATTAAAAATGAATTTAATCCACTGGTCCCTGATAGCTTGGTCCGTTCTTGGAAGAGAAAAAACATTTCCATGTTGATTCTGGCAGTCATCAACAGAGCAACTCACGTGTGCACCACGTTTCTGCATCTTTCACGGTCGAGTGCGTACTTCGAATCGGAATTCATGGCGGCGCTCGACTGAATATGAGGGGGAGAGGGGCAGGGCAGCATAGGTCTGCAGGAGAGGGGCAGGGCGGCTTCCTGCAGCATAGGTCTGCGGTGTCCATATATGGTATATCCTGCGCCGACTTGACGTCAAGTCGGCGCAGAAATTAACATCACGTATTTATTTTACATTTATTTATTTTAATTTAGTGTTTTAAATTCATTATTAACTGAGTTAACTTTTAATTACTAGCTTTTTATTAATTAATTATTTTGCTATTTACCTTGTCTTAAGTTATTGATTATGCATGACAGATAGTACAATAACAAATGATCAGAAATTCAAAAAGAGCCATCATTAAGAATAATAAAAATAATTTAATTTAATTAAATTTTCAACTTAGGGCATGCACTAATTTCAGTTATTCAACAGTTCATTATCAGTTATCATTTAAACAACATACTGGGTTTGTTCAGAGTTGATGACATGCAGTAAAATGTTGAGTATATATATGTATATCACTCTTTATACTCACTCATAACCCTGAGAGCGTTTCTTTCTGAAAAAACGTTGCTTCAGCTCATTCCTCTTGAAGAACACGAATAAACCCAATGCCAAAAGAGGAAGAACAAGGAAAAAGAACACAAGAAGACCATCCCTTGTGGAAGAATCTTTATCTGATTGAGAGAGAGAGAGAGAGAGAGAGAGAGAGAGAGAGAAAGAGAGAGAGAGAGAGAGAAAGAGAGAGAGAGAGAGAGAGAGAGAGAGAGAGAGAGAGAGAGAGAGAGAGATTTAATTTGAGGTAATCACTAGGGCTGTCAAAATGAAAGTTTTTTTTCTTCAGTTTAACACTTTAAAAACATTTAATGCAATTAACGCCATTCAAGCACAATAAAAAAATAAAAAAACTCAACTCTGTACTGGCTCACTGTTTGTGAAGCGGCTCTCTGGGAAAAAACACCCGAAACGCGTGCACAGAATGCCACTTCAGACAGTGTGCCGGAGCCGCACTGATATATTTTTGATGAAATCTGACAGCTATGCAACTATCCCTTTGACACTTCAAAAAGTTCATAAAGAGATTGTAAAAGTAATCCAAATGAATTGAGCGGTTTGGTCCAAAATTTTCTGAAGAGACATGATCGCTTTATATGATAAACAGATTGAATTTAGGCTTTAATTCACATATAAACATTCATCAACTCACACATCAGTTGTGATAAACGGAAGCTCAAGCATGTTCCCTTGACTTGCAAGAACCAATGAGGTTCATTCTTGTGTTACACAGCACGTTTGAGTTTGTTTATGTTCGCTGATCAATAATTATATGTAATTAAAGCCTAAATTAAATCTGTTCATCATATAAAGCGATCAAGTCTCTTCAGAAAATAGAGTCAAAGTCAAGAGTCAAACTGGTTGCGTAGCTGGCCAATGGAGGTACAGAAAGGTCTCAGATTTCATCAAAAAGATCTTCATTTGTGTTCCGAAGATAAATGAAAGTTTTACGGGTTTGGAACGACATGAGGGTGAGTAATTACTGACAGAATTTTCATTACTATCCCTTTAAGTTCACTTAATTTAAAGAAAAAGAAGCCTATTAAATGTTAGAAATTATAGCTTTCAATTATACTGTAATGTTGAATGGCTATAATTAATAGCTAAAATGGCTATAATTTAATAGCTAAAATTAAGAAGAAAAAAACATTTAATAGAGTCATCAGTATCAGTGATACTGGCCTTAATTCATTGTGCTTAGTAAAAAAACACTATTAACAAATATTTTAAACATACCGTCTTTATGTTGTTTCTACATTATTTTAGAGACTGAAAGTATTACAATATAAAAATATATGAAAAACTTTAATAGGTGAGATTACAGAAAAGTGATTAATTAGTAAAAAAGAATTAATCAATCGACAGCACTATTAATCACATTTACAGATGACACGAGTTAAAGGTACTGATAAGCCTTTGTGAAGCTCTAGCTGTGCCGTTAAGCAGCCTTACCATCCCAGGTGGGGCCGCTTTCGATGCTTCCTCCATAACCAGAGGTCTCACAGAATGGAGGAGCCCAGCCATAATAACAGTGGCAGTTTTTATTGCTGTTACACACCTTAAAGTAGTCAAGCACAAACACTCAGCACACATTTTACAAAGAAATAGAACTCTAGGTATTTAGGATTAGGATTTAAAAAACAGACGGTTAAATACGTGTATTTCGAATGGTGGCATTGAATTGTGGGTAGTGTATGCATACGTACCCCATGGCCATGGCATTTCTTTTCAACGTCACAGTCATAATTCAGCACGTCTGCACTTTTGCACTCAAAATTCAGACAAATCTGCAATACAAATAATAAGAGTTTTGTTTTTCCAAAGTCAAATACAAAAATACAGTGTGCAAAAAAAAAAAAAAAAAAAAAAAACTTATTTCAAACTATGTTTTGTCATGGAAAAAAGATCTGATCATGCCCTCGGTCAGCCCTCAAGTGGATTCTTTCAAATGTGTTTGGATAGTTCACCCAAAAATGAAAATTCTGTTTTAATCACTCAATTTATTCACCTTCAAGTTGTTCCAAACCTATATGAAATTCTTTCTTCTGCTGAATACAAAAGAAGATATTCTCGAATACAAAGCGCGCTTTCTTGATGCTCACAAGGTGGCCTTTTCGGCGACGCTGTCGAGGACTGTGCCCAGCAGTTCTCGGCAGTCCAGAAGCAGGCTGAGGCAATCAAGAGCCTGCTCCGACGTGCTACCAAACCATTGTGAGCTGCCCTTCAGTTTGCTCATCGTCAAAGGCATACGTCCCACTATGCTGTGCCTTGCCACTCTCATCCCTCTCTCTTATCGCCAGCCGGCAGTGGTGTGTGGTTCGAGGACGCGATGCGTCAGTAGAGTTTAAGATTCTCAGGATTGAAATTGGCCGGCCCGAATTCCAGGCACGATTCGTCAACTGAAAATGCTTGCAGGTCCCTCCTTCAGGGAACAAGGGTTATATTAGTAACCTAGACGTTACCCATATTCTTTAAATAATATAGAATACAGTTTGTCAACTGGTAGAGATTTTGGACTGTCATCTCTATCGTGGTTACGCTCATGTGACATTGCTGTGCTGGGCGGTCACGAAAGCTTTTCGTTTGCATGCGTTTTTAGGCACTGCACTTTAAAAGCAGCATGCAGCAAAAGAGAACTAATTTCTGTATATGCGCGTGCTTTCAAGGAGAGCTGTCAGAGATGTGCGACAGAGCGCTTGAGAACTGAACTGAGTGCTTTTTGCCACCTAATTGGGCTTGAATGGTTAAATACACATACCTATGTGTGAAATTGACCATGTATTTGCAAGTAAACTGAGTCATTTATGTCTTAAGTGAACGTAAACACAGCTCCAACAGTTGAGAAAAACGTGTGAGTATCTTAGGTCTGTGCAGTCAGTTTTAAAGTGACAGCATCCAAATTTACCTGCTGTCATTATTAATGCTAGTCAAACAACAAAAAAGAGAGAAAATCTCTCACTGCTCTTGACTGAATCACTTTTGTAACTATAATATCTTTTGTAACATGTATGTTTAATTTACACAGTAAAGACTGCATTGTTCTTTATACATTTGATTATACATTGTATGTAGTATTTCTAGTATGAAATGTTTTTCTACCTGAAAATAATTTGTCTTTGTTCTATTGTAGTTTGTTTTCTTTGCTCTTTGAGGGTGAAGAAGTGAATAACTTAAGGGTAAGTAAATGATGACAGAATTTTCATTTTGGGGTGAACTATCCTTTGAAGTGAATGATGTTTGTTTTGTCAGTTTTTGGAGAAAAAGATGGAGAAGCCTTGGGCATACTAACAAGTTAACTAGCAGTCAACACACTTTGATAAAAAAAATAAAAAAATAAAAATTATATAAAACAAACTGATGTTTCTTAATGAAAAATTCTAAGTACTGATCAGTTTGGTAATGACAAATAAAGCTGCTGTCTGACCATTATGGAAAAATCATAAAACTAATGACATTTCAGATTTTTTACTGTCACTCATTAGTCACTTCATATTTACATCAGTACCAAATATAATATATTTGAGGAGAAACTTGATTATTCTCTTCAATGCTTGGCATGATGGTAATGGCAGTAGTATTGAATATGATTTGTTTTTGTTTTATTAGGAATAAGTCCAATGTAGAATTTCCATAGTTTTTTCAATTTTTATATATTTATAATTGAGAGAAAAACTTTTAAAAGTCTGGGTAGGAGATAAGCTGAAAATACAGGAAAAAGTATATTGGCATATTTAACATTAAATTTACTCAAGAGGTTAACAATAGGTAGTTCAAGAGACACAATCAAATCTATTACAATATATCCTTTAAAGCAGGGGTGGGGAACCTTTTTCCTGTAAAGGGCCATTTACAATTTTTTTACATTCTTTAAGGGCCATTGTAATGAGCAGGGGCGTTTCTAGGTTTTAAAAACATCAGGGGCTGAGCCCGAAACATCAGGGGCTGGGGGTGGGTAACAAGATAACATGATTCGATACAGAGAATAATGTATATTTTAGGCCTATATGCAGGGGGCAGACTGGTTAAAATTTTGATTTCTCGGACCTACATATGTGCATTTTAAGGTGTTTGAAGGCCAACATTTTTTGATGACAATAGCTTTAAAAGCATGTCAGTGGGCAGTAGCATAAATTATTTGTCAAGATAACAGATTCTTAAACATGAGAATGAGGATAAATGTTGAAATGAATGATCCACACTACAAAATGGAAATGCAAAATGTTTCTGCTTATTGTTGACAATACACAATCACATATTCCAAACAGGAATGGCCTTAAATGAGAAATCTTTCAAGGATTATTTTGCATAGATGTAAACTTTTTAGCATTAAAGATTGGTTTCAGCAACTTGTTTCTTTCTTGAGTTAATCAATGTTTTTGGCACTATTAAATCAGTTCAATTAAATTTCAATTGTTCACTCATAAAGACAGTCACTTGTCACCACGTACTGGCTTAATGATGCAAGTTGTGCAAACACAGACAAGCGGAGTGATACAACCTGTGAAAAGGCTGATGCTGGTGAAATATTCGAACACATTCGAGGACCTTATATAGATATATAGGCTACATATCAGAGTTAAATAGGAATACATTGTAGTAATGTTAATCAAGCAGACTAGTTCACATGACTGCGCAGAAATATTTAAGCTCATTATACAAAGGAAATAATACAGATCTAGACAAATTGGGTTGCTTATAGTTAAAATAAAAAAAATTTTGTCGGCAACACATTCTACTTGCTGTCGGCCACTCATTCCACTTGCTGTCGGCCACTCATTCCACTTGCTGTCGGCCACTCATTCCACTTTAATACCCAAATGACAAAACGAAAGTAAAAGCAGCAGCCCCTCGTGGACGACTACCACACACACGCACACGCAACACACACACACAGTCGTGTGATTTAGTCTGCACACACACACACACAAAGTCCATGTCTGGTCCTCCGCTGTCTTCGTTCCGATCCTTTTATGCGCCCCGAAGCTGATCAGTGAGAAACTTGAAACCGGTACGGCGCGCGCGCCCCCGAAGCTCATCCGTGAGAAACTTGAAACCGGTGCGGCGCGCAGGTGACTCATTAACACTCGCGCTACTGGCCTCGTCCTGCTCTCACGGCTCGTGGACTCGTGCTGCTTGCCACTTTGCCTATTTTGTGTTTTCTATCACAGGAAAAGTAATTGCTGAGATTTTTGTTTCTTAAGTTTTTTTTGTTTTTGTTTTTGGAGGAATTGACTCGCGGGCCGCATCAAACTGTTTTGCGGGCCGGTTACGGCCCGGGGGCCGGACGTTCCCCACCCCTGCTTTAAAGCAAGGACGATTGCTTTGAAAAAAATAAAGAAATCATCCTAGTGGGAAGAACATTTAATTGAAGAATAATCCTAATACAGAATCATGATTTCTGCAGGTTTTATAAAAGTAAATTTAAGACTTTTTAAAGACCTTTATAAGACCAAGTAAAGAAAATTTAAGGAATAAGTTGAAAGGAACTCGATACATCAATATGTTATCTAAATGTAAATGTCTGCATTTCACACAGACAAGACAGATAGACAGACAGACAGACAGACAGACAAGACAGACAGACAGACAGACAGACACACACACACAAAGAAGAAGAAGAAGAAGCAGCTTGAATCTCTCTGCTCCCATCCACTGGAATAGATTATGGAAATAATATATTTTACTGTAACTTCTGATTACACTGCAAAAAGGGATGTGCTTCCCTTAGAATTTTGTCTTTTTTTTTCAGTGCAAACGTCTAAACAATCTAAATTGCATTTAGATACAAAATTGAATACAAATATGAATTCTTGTTTTCTTTGAAATTGATCAAAATGAAGAGAGTTTATGATTACAACAAGAACAAATATCTGCCAATGGTCTCAGAAAAATCAACTTAACTCAAAGGAAAGTTTGATAACTCATTGACAGGTATTTGTTCTTTTTTTAAGCATTAACTCACTTGATTTTGACTTACATTTGCATCTCAAGAAAATGTATATATTCAATATATATATATATTCATATATTCAAAGATGTTTAGATATTTGTATTGGAAAACAGGACATTAATACTGAGGAAAATATTTATTGTTTTTGCAATGCATGCAACATTTAAGGCCATGATTTTAAGAATTTAAGACTTTCTGCTCTGATTTAAGAACTTTTTAAGGCCTTAAAGGGATAGTTCACTTTGAAATAAAATGTTGGTATGTTTTAGCTTACCTCAAGGGCATCCAAGATGTAGGTGTCTTTTTTTCCGCAGTAGTTTCAATTTTGATATTTTTAGGTCAAACCGTTCTTGTCTGTCAGTCATATAATGCAGGTCTATGGTCACTATCTCAAAGAGCATGCAAAATTAAAACAATTCCCCATCGTCCAAATTAAACAATTCCCCATCGTAAGTACACATTGAGGGCCTAAGACACGAAACGAGCGGTTTGTGTGAGAAAACGAACAGTATTTATATCGTTTTTACCTCTTGAACACAGCCACATCCAAGTGATCTGAGGGCGCGCTGTGTGACGTGTGCGCAGACTGGTGCATAGATATATACACTAGATGTCGCCTTGGCTACTGCAGTTCATTGGTAAGAAAGTCACTTGGCCGTGGCTGTGTTCAAGAGGTAACAACGATATAAATACTGTTCGTTTTCTCACACAAACCGCTCGTTTCGTGTCTTAGGCCATCAATGTGTACTTACGATGGGGAATTGTTTAATTTGGACGATGGGGAATTGTTTTAATTTGGACTCTGTGCATGCTCTTTGAGATAGTGACCATAGACCTGCATTATATGACTGACAGACAAGAACGGTTTGACCTAAAAATATCAAAATTGAAACTACTGCGGAAAAAAAGACACCTACATCTTGGATGCCCTTGAGGTAAGCTAAAACATACCAAAATTTAATTTCAAAGTGAACTATCCCTTTAAATTGCATAAGGGCAAATTAGATACTTTTTTTAAGACCCGCAGAATCCCTGAGAATATGTGCACATACATGAAAGTGGCTAAATAATTCAACAAACATATTTTGCCAATGTGTGTGCATAATTTAAGCAGAAACTTTGTATGTTGAATGTTCCTTTTCTCTGTCACCTTATTAGCTTCACACTTTGTGCCCTCGTTGACCATGCCGGGATCAGGTACATCAGAGCCCAGGAGGAAATCCACGCCCCAGCAGGTAGTGCCGGCGATGGGGGTCTGGATGATTGATGGCTTGATGCCAAATATGACTGACGATTGAACGTTCTCACACTGTAGCTTCCCGCACATGGCGTTCCTGAAAGAATGAGAGCGTGTGTATGTTTTTATAAAATTTGTGAATTTTAATTGGTGCAACAATTAAACACAATTAAATGGTGTATATCTTGTGCTGTACCTGCTTTCACACTTCTTAAATCCACTGGAATGGTAGCCACAGTTTCCAAAGCGATCACCTTTAGAGTTCACATCCTTAAAACACAGCTCAGGAGCAGCTTTAGCCTCTACACACAAGCAAAGACAGATGGGTTACATTTACAGAATATACACTTCTATTTTCTCTTTTATTTTTAGTTAAACAAAAACTAAACAAACTTGTGACTTGTGGACAGTTTTTAGTGAATTATTCAGTGTCTGTTTAGCTTTAAAACACAAGTTCTGTCATATTCTATCATTGTTATTGAAGAGCGTGAGCCATAACACATCGCGCTGTGTGAAAAACGGAACATCAAAACATCCCACCGCTGTATGGCCAGATGATACGCAAACTACATTTCTCTGCTGGATAAAGTAAACCTACGGTAGCAGAGAGAGCTTAATGCGCTGCAACTGAAGAAAACAAATGCAAATAGAAAAAAAACACCAAAACACCAGCAAAATAAGCAGACATCTTCATCTGTTTGACAGTTTGCTGCAAATAATCACAACGGAACCAATTACAGAAAAATGATGCAAAAGTTCACAACACAACCAATTACAAAATTACTGGATAATATACTGCTCTGCTGTATGTTTATTATCCATCTGTGCGTTTCAAATGGCCTAGAATATTTAAGAGTAACAGGAAGTATGAAAGTCATTTGGAATGTACACTTTCTGACACTTCTAAATAACATTGGTGTTATACCATATAATTACATAAACATAATATCTATCAGCCCCTCATGTTGATTTATTGTTTCAACTTAATGTAAAATACTATATATGATATTAGTACATGATCAGCTCAGAAATTTTGTGGTTATGTCTTTCTAACTAACTGTTCATAATCAATTTAAAATTAGTTTTTTTATGCTTAGATCAGGGCAAAATAAAGGTAGGGAATATAAGCAAAAATGTATATCAGAATATATTTTATTTTAATCAATACTGGATAAACAATATTCTTAATTCTTATATTACCCAGCCCTACAAGTACGAAATCGTGTACTCACTTGTGCCAAATATGGCCTGACACTGGGTGTCATAGTGCTGGCACTGGCCGTTGTAGCAGTAAGCCTGGTTTTGTTTGCAGGGATGGCCGTTCTGTACGTAGACGTCGTTCTGACAGAGGGCAGATGTGCCGTTACAATACTCTGCCAAATCACATTCATCAGTGCTGCTTCTGCACTCGGTGCCACCAGGTAAAAACTGACAGATAGAGAGAGATAAATTAATCAGAACATGTGAGCTAAAAGTATAACTGCATATTGTCTAATGGCATATGCATGTATATATTAGCTCTGTCCAAGTGAGCTGCTTGGTGACAAGTTTGATGCTTTAATGGAAAATATATATATGACCGAACTAGACAAATTTTGTCTCATTGCGTGAAGAATACATGTATTGCCTTACAATTTGGCCAGAACAAGTTATCTTATAAACCAGCGTGGCATGCATCTTGCCAATGTTATTTTAGTATCATTACTATTACTATTATGGTATATAAATAATAGTATGGCTCTTTTTTAATTAAAAATCATTTTTAAGTTAACAATAACAACAATATTGCATCTCAAGGTTAGGAGCAGAGCTAGTGTTAGAAAAGGTTTAATTACCCTGCAGTTCTTGCAGCAGACCCCGTACGCACACTGAGCACCTGACCTCAGCTTACACGTTTTTGGCTCACAGCACGGGTCCTTCACACACTCCTGAAACATTTACATAATCAACCTTCAGAAGTTCTTGGTATTCTTCATTAGGGATGCAACAAACTAAACTGAGCAAAAAAAGAAACATCCCTTTTTTAGGATACTGTATTTTAAAAGATTTTGTAAAATCCAAACAAGCTTTACGGGATAGGTTTAAACCACAGCATGTGAGCGAAGCAGAGCAGTGTAACGCTCTGTGCCAGACCACTGGTAAAACAAAGTTCACTCAAATCCCGCTCCAACATAAAATTTCTCTGTACTATACGTATTGCTGATTGTAATTACAGTTAATATTTTTGGCTTTAAAGCCTAGATATTCAACCCTGTCCCTGGGGACCCACTGTCCAGCAAAGTTTACTTCCAACCTGCTTCAGCTCACCTGGCCTGTGTATTTTCAGGCAACCCTAAAGACCTTGATTAGCTGGTTTAGGTGTGTTTGATCAGGGTTGTAGCTTAACTGCAGGACAGTGGGTCCCAAGGAGCAGGGTTGAAGACCTATGCTTTAAAGCAATATTTTGTAGTGGTATTAATAAATGTAATGTGAGTGCTAAATTGCAGAGCTGAATCAAACATATCCACAAACATATCCGCTATGATCAGATGCTTTCTTTACTGCTGTTTTCTCACCGCTTTCATTTTAGTTCAGTGTCAATTTTTAGCTTATTTTGTTATTGAGAGGAAAGTGCACAGCACACATTCACATATTCATCTAAACGCCACTCTCAGCAGAGTGAACGGCTTTGGGATGTTCACTAACAGCTGCGAAGGTATATCAAACGAAAAAGAACTTTGCTATGAGTATCTCAAAAATAATCTTTGCTAACTCAAGTTTCTCCCTTTAAATTTTATCAAATTTTTCGTTCTTAACTACGGTACTGTGCATTTATGTAGGTTCACAACTTTTATATTAAACATTTATTTGAACTTCATAACCTATTGCTTGTTTCAAAGATTCTGAGCGGACTGAGCGAGCAGAGAGGAATCTTCAGAAAGGTTCTCTACGGCCCAGAGGGATTATTACCGCTCTGCTCGCATGCTCTGGTTTAAACAATGTTTTTCATGCTTGTTCAATGAAACATAAACAATCATTGTACATTCACCTGTGGAACAGTCCTTAAGACACTAACAGTTTACAGAAGGTAAACAATCAAGGTCACAATTACAATAACAGGATATTAAAGAGACCTTCCTACTGACTCTGAAAAACATCAGAAGAAAGATGCCTAGGGAGCCTGCTCACCTGAGTGAACATGCCACATGCATGCTGCAGAGAGGCATGGTGACTGTGGATGTGGCCAGAGCAATAAACTGTAATGTCAGTAATTTAAGACACCTAAGACAGTGCTGCAGGGAGACAGCTGATCACTCTTACAGTGGGTAGCAAAGCATGTGTCCTCCCAGATGTGTTTGAGGCCAATGCCTTGGTAGAAGAGTGGGGTAACATCTCACAGCAAGAACTTGCAAATCTGGTGCAGTCCATGAGGATGAGATGCAATATAGTACTTAAAGCAGCACACCAGATACTGACTGTTACCTTTGATATTGACCCTCAACCTTCGTCAAGGGCTAGTTATTCTATTTCTGTTCATCTCTGTGGAGAATCAACAACTGGCTGACACTCTCAATGCATTCTATTGCAGGTTTGAGAAGCCCAGACTCACACCTCACACCCGCTCTGATGTGCACTTCACACATCCACCATCACCTCCTGCAACCCCTCTCCTCCCCCCTTCTGCCATCCAACCTGAGCTTAAGGTCTGTGTGGAGGACGTGAGCCGAGTCTTCAAAAAACAGAAGACTAGGAAAGCTTCAGGCCCAGACGGCATCTCATCTGCTTGTCTAAAAGCCTGCGCTGACCAACTGGCCCCAGTCTTCACGCAGATCTTCAACAGATCATTGGAGCAGTGTGAAGTTCCCTGCTGCTTCAAACGCTCCACTATCATTCCGGTTCCCAAAAAACCTAAAATCACTTGACTTAATGACTACAGACCTGTCGCTCTCACGTCTGTGGTCATGAAGTCGTTTGAAAGACTGGTGTTGGCCTATCTGAAGGACATCACTGGACCCCTTCTGGATCCCTTTCAGTTTGCTAACAGAGCAAACAGGTCTGTGGATGATGCAGTCAACATGGGACTGCACTATATCCTGCAACATCTTGACAGACCTGGGACTTATGCACGGATCTTATTTGTGGACTTCAGTTCGGCCTTCAATACCATCATCCCTGATCTTCTCACAGCCAAACTGACTCAGCTCTCCATGCCATCCTCAATCTGTCAGTGGATCTCCAGCTTCCTGACAGACCGGCAGCAGCGAGTGAGACTGGGGAAGCTCACATCCAGGACCCTCACCATCAGCACTGGCGCCCCCCAAGGGTGCGTTCTCTCCCCACTGCTCTTCTCCCTGTACACTAATGACTGCACTTCTAAAGACCCCTCTGTCAAGCTCCTGAAATTTGCAGACGACACCACCGTCATCGGTCTCATCCAAAATGGTGACGAGTCTGCTTACAGACTGGGGGTTGAACAGCTGGCTGTCTGGTGCAGCTATAACAACCTTGAGCTGAACACGCTCAAAACAGTGGAGATGATTGTGGATTTCAGGAGAAAATCCCCAGCACTCCCCCTCTCACCATCATGAACAGCACTGTGGAAGCAGTGGAGTCATTCAGGTTCCTGGGCTCTACCATCTCTCAGGACCTGAAGTGGGCAAATCACATTGACTCCATTGTGAAAAAGGCCCAGCAGAGACTGTACTTCCTTCGCCAGCTGAAGAAGTTCAATCTGCCACAGGAGCTGCTGATCCAGTTCTACTCAGCCGTCATTGAGTCTGTTTTAAGCACTTCCATCACTGTCTGGTTTGGTTCAGCTACCAAATCGGACATCAGGAGACTACAACGGACAGTCCGGACAGCAGAGAGGATTATTGGTGCCCCCCTGCCAACCCTCCAGGACCTGTACTCTTCCAGAGTGAGGAAGAGAGCAGGTAAAATCATCACAGACTCCACTCACCCTGGACACCCCCTGTTTGAACTGTTACCGTCAGGACGGCGACACAGATCACTGGCCACAAGAACATCCAGGCACAGGAACAGTTTCTTTCCACAGGCCATTTCCCTTCTGAACACTTAACATGCCCCCCAAGGCATATGCCTGCAAGTGCAATACTCCCACTGTCTAGTGCAATATTCTCTTAACTCAGGTGATATTTATATTTATATTATTCATACTACTCAAAATACTGTAAATATGTTCATAATCTGTAACATGCACTAGACTCCCACTGTCTAGTGTAATATTCTCTAACTCAGGTGATATTTATATTTATATTATTCATACTTCTCAAAATACTGTAAATATGTTCATAATCTGTAAATGTTTATTCAGACTAAACCCAACTGTGACCCCTTTTTTTTACTTTTTATACTATTTTTTTTTTTTTTTTTTTATATATATTTTATTCTTAGAATTTGTATTACTATGTTTCTTGTTGTATTTGTATTTGTATATGTGCACTGGAAGCTTCAGTACCAAGAAAAATTCCTTGTGGGTGCAAGCACACTTGGCAATAAAGCTCTTTCTGATTCTGATTCTGATTCTGATTCAAATGTCTGTGAAACTTGTTCAGTTTTTCTTGGGTGTTGAATCATTTTATGTTCATTCAAATATTACATTATACTATATATATTATAAATATTTATTTTTGACATTTGTTGGAAATAAAAGCAGTTAAAAATAAGAGGATATTTCTTTTTTTGCTGTGTTTATTATTACGATTATAGTCATTATTAATTAGAACTGATTCTATTAATTAGCTGTTGCATGCAGACCTGGTCTTCGTGACCTCTAACATCACTGGCTCAACAGCACAGTTGGTTACTAAATCAGCCAACAATTATCACATTCTTCAGAAATGTCAAATCAGGATCAGCTCTAAACTGATCTGTAATCAGACTACTCACTTCCTCTGATCCACAGTCACACTCTTCGCCCACATCCACCAGCTTGTTCCCGCAGAAGGGGGCGCTGTATGCCTCGTCCGGCCGTGGTACGTTCAGCAGACAGCGGCCACCTGAGTTCAAGATCATCTTCTCAAAGTCATCAGCACTACAGCTGCTAAAGTTACGAGAACCACTGAGGACAAAAAAACGGGTCAAAACAAAAATCTCACAACATACTGAAATTTGTAACAAACTATACACAAAAAACACTCACGTTGCCCCTGAGTTCATAATGCAGTGCGTGACATCGCATTTACAGTTTCGGCCATCATCGTGGTTCATCCCAAGATTATGACCCAGCTCATGAGCCACGATGGAGGAAAATGACATCACATTATTATTGGTGAACTGAGGGGAAAATGCACACATATACATACAAAGACAGAGATTTAGATACTGGTGAAAGTCACTGTTCAGCAGACACTGACTAACAGCGTGTGTGAGTATCTGTAGCATATGAGAAGTGGATCAGAGATATCATACCGCATTAATTCCACCACCATGACTTCTGGAACAAGCCGTGCCAACGAAAGCCATGCCTGCTGTTCCACCAAATCCTTTCTTTCTGTGAAAAGAGAGTGAAAGAGAATCAGGCAGGCAGGCAATTTCTGTAGCCATAACTGCAAGTCATTATTCATAGAACAATAAATCTAAAGTGGGCATATATATCATATATATGATCACATAATGGAAAACTGGATTTTTCTAGATCTTTTAAAGATATACTTTACAATGCAAGAACTTTCTCTTTTTGGCACCGATCATTTATTGAGAACTACTAGCACAAAAACTAATCTGGAGGTTTTTCGATTTGCTTGGAAAGACAGTGTTTCTAGCTACGAGCAAGACCTGAATACTGCAAGATCTACATACTTTAACAGGCTTATAGAATGTAAGTAATGTGAGTAATGTCAGACCTCTCCATGTATTTATTTCCTTAGTTCCCTTGTCCAGTATCGTCTTAGTTAACAAGGTTGTGTTAGTTTGTTCTCATACGATCTCCTGAGTGTTTCTTGTTTATTTTTTATTATAAACTTTTTTTGTTCTCTATCACTTTCCTCATGCACTTCATTAAAGCCACTGTGATATTAGAATGTTGTTTATGTAAATGAAGAGACATCTGATCTTGTAATGGCAAATTATGGTGTGCCGCAAGGCTTTGTCCTTATCAAGGCTTTGTCCTTATAGGTCCTTATCCCTGTGTTCCCTGTAAGCTCTCTTTGGGTGATATTTATTGATTATATTATATATGTTCTCCTGACTCACTTCTAACATCTGATATAAATTGTAACAGAGAAAGGCCCGTACAGGATGAGCTGTGCACTGTCATGACGACGACGGTGAACTAGTTCTTTCTCTCTCCATTGAGTAAAGCGGCTCAGCACCTCTCCAGCACTGCCATCAATATTGATGAAGTTCTGCACAGACCAGATCTCCAGCCCCACCAACACAATACGAATATTCAGAGTCATGTACATCTAAGGGGAAGCAGGAAAAAGAGATCAAGTTAGAAAATCACTAGTCAAGTCAAGTCACCTTCATTGATATAGTCCTTTTTAAAATACAGATTGTTTCAAAGCAGCTTTACAGTGATAATAGGAAATGAATGCAACAAAGATTGTATTGGCTTTACAGCAGCTCTAGAAGAAAGTCATTGTCTAGCTTAAGTAAGTTTTTAATTTATTCATTTCCATTGTAAAAATCATTAGTTTGAAACTTTGCGTGTTAAGTTCATATTCTGAGTCCATCTGCTTGCCTGTAGCCTACATTCCCAATAAGGTGCGAGTTTGGTCTTTTATATCACTGTATTAGTCCATAAAGCTACGTTAAGCGTTTTGTCCCGAGACGGAAGGGGAATCCTTGAGTATGAGGTATTGAGGGAAACCGATTATAATCCTGTTCATGGTAGAGAAAGCTGATGACATGTAGGCTACACAGGGAAAGTAACAATGAAGTTACTGAATGAAACATAAACACACCTTTTGTGTCTTTATCATCTTTTCTGCATATATATACTGACACAGATAATCATTTTCATTTTATGAATGAATGGCTTGTTCTAACTGTTGCTGGTCTTGGGCAACAACACGCGCTTTTGCACCACCTGCTGGTGAGGTTGACTAACAGCAGATGGAGAGTATGCTCGGCAATCTACTGCTTTTCCTGCAGTTCCTGGATGTCAATGTTGAATTTACTGTCGAATTTGAACCACTGAATTTGTGGAAGCGAATTTGCAAAGCGAAATAAAATAGACCGAAAAATGCCTGTTGAATATTATAGGTTGCATTTTTAAACAGTTTGAATATTTTGGAAGTTAAATATGAAAGGTGAATATGGATTATTGAATTTTTAATAATGAAAATGTGTTTGAAATGTTTTTTATTGAAATATTCCCAGCTTAAATATTCAACCATGTTGAATTTCAGCCCATAAAAATGCAAGCCCTAAAAATACAATGCATTAAAATGCAAGCATGGTTTATGTAATGCCTATTTTTTTTTCCAAGTAGTGCAATTCAACAGGCTTTTTATTTCAAAAACATTTGACATTATTTTTCTTCCATACGTGGCTTTCAAATGAAAGATTGGTATCAAAGAGCACACCCAGGTTCCTAACCGACGACGAAGACTTGACAGAGCAGCCATCAAGTGTTAGACAGTATTCTAGGTTATTACGTGAGGACGTTTTTTTGTTTTAATAATTAGAATTTTAGAATTAAGTAGCAGGAAATTACTAGTCATCCAATTTTTTATATCAGCTATGGATTCCGCTTTGTCGGGGCACAAAGAAATATAGAGCTGAGTATAATCAGCGTAACAGAGAAAACTAACACCTTGCTTCCTAGACCTCTTAATAATCACTGTTTTAGTGATATAAAAATAATGATTTTTAATATTTGACAAATAAATGTGAATTGAATAAAAGGAATTCTTTGCATCCATCTTAAAATATGTAAGATAACTTACACTATCAACATAGTTAGCAATCTGAACCATCTCCTCACGAACTGCTGTATGATTCTTGTTTTTGTAGTTATACTGTAGAAAAGAGAAAAAAGAAAAACAAGAAAGACTTTCAGAAATTGGGCACTTCTCACATGGAACAATTCTCACATTGATGCTGTAATGACCCAGGGGCGATCACATTTTCATCCCACATATCTCCAAATGTTTAATAAATGTCTCCACACTTCCATTTAATTCTCTTAATACTGCTCTCAGTTTAAGAGCGGGCTGTGTAACATATCAGACAATAAGAAAAGAGAAGATGGTACAAGATTTACACTACTTACTCTCTCGTTATCCACCACCAGAAGCAGTTCCACATAGTGTGTCTGGTGCAGCACTGCCCTCTTTTTCTGTTTGGAAAGACAAAGGATTTAGTGTAATTTTCAGCTGTGTTTGCTAAAGTAAGCATCACTATTATTATGATTTTTCTTTACAAATTAAATTTGTATCATTATACCATTAAAAAACTATAATAATAATAATAATAATAATATTAATACAGTTCACAAGACTAACTGGAAGCTGTTGACAGTTGTGATCAATCTAATGATGATCAACCATTGTCTGTAGTGTGGATTAAATTATGAAATGAAGAGCATTACACCAGAATTGAACTTTTTTTAAATGAGTGTGACTTTTCACTTTTTTTTTTTGTGATAAAATATGACCTTGCAAGTCATCCCGTTTCTAAAATATAAAAGCAGCCATGTTGTCACATACAGTACATATAAAGACCTATGCATACGGTGTGTACATTATCACAAAATTGAATGTGTATAAGTGCCTTTAAAATGTAATAAATGAAATTAAATGATAAAATACATTTTTTGCTGGAAGAAAATAAAACTAGTGGTATTTTGCTATGGGTGGAATAACTATATTTCTACCTACAGAAAGGCCTTAAAAACTGCTAGATCTGCTTAATTTTTCACTATTTTAGAAGAAAACAAACCCTAGGTATTTATTTGATAGAGTGGCAGAATCCTCACAACTATGTGCCTTCTTGGAGAGAAATGGAATCTGCAAGGATTTCCAGTCGGGATTTAGATGCTAGAATAGTAAGGCAAGGCAAGTTTATTTATATGGCACATTTCATACACAATGGTAATTTAAAGTGCTTTACATAAGAACGTCTGAGTGCATACGTAAACTCACTGTCTCACTTACCAATTCTCTCAACTCTTATAACCAGACAGCCCTAACCAAAAATACACAGTGCTCATTCAGTAAATGCACAGCTAAATAAATGTGATTTGGGTCTGGATTTGAATGTAACTACTGTTGAAGCACATCTGATCTCTTCTGGAAGCTGATTCCAGCTGCGGCTGGCATAATAACTATAAAGCGGAATCGCCGTGCTTTGAGTAAACCCTTGGTATTTCTAACTGACTTGATCCTAATGATCTGAGTGCTCTGTTAGGTTTATATTCTAAACGCAACTGGAAGCCAGTGCAAGGACCCGAGGATTGGTGTAATATGTTAATATTTTCAGGTTCTGCTCAGAATCCTTGCAGCAGCGTTATGTATGAGCTGCAGCTGTCTTATGTTTTTTTTTTTGGTAACGCCAGTGAGTAGTCCATTACAACAGTCCACCCTTGCTGGTGATAAAAGCATGAACAAGTTTCTCTAAGTTTTGACTGGAAACAAAGCATCTAATTCTTGCAATATTTTTGAGATCTTAGTATGCTGATTCAGTTATTGCATTTATATGACTACTAAAACTAAGGTCTGACTCCAAAATCACACCAAGATTCCTGACTTGATTCTTTGTTATTTTGACCCCTAGGTATGCATTCACCTTGAAAACTTTATCTGTTTCCATATGCAATGACTTCTAATACTACTAAATCAAATTATGACAGTGTATAATGTTTAAACACTTGAAAATAAACATACACCATCATGCACAAGTATGCTACTGTAACATACATGCACATACACACTTTCGTCATGCAGTCCAACATTCATTGTTAATTAACTGTGTTCTAAAGCTTGTGCAATTGCTCATGTCATTATTGGATTTGGAGTGACTCACCCTG
Organism: Leuciscus leuciscus; assembly: GCF_965113295.1. Classification (NCBI taxonomy): domain Eukaryota; kingdom Metazoa; phylum Chordata; class Actinopteri; order Cypriniformes; family Leuciscidae; genus Leuciscus; species Leuciscus leuciscus. Next base: position 27,655,002 of record NC_138737.1, on the reverse strand, counting down.
ATTAGATGGCTGCTTTGACCAAAGGTGATGTTGTGGACATGGCTGTCTGTGGGTTTCCTTGGTGAAGCTTCATCATCATGGTTATGAAAGTGAGGCGTTCCACAGGTGAGAGGTTCAGTCTTTACATCCTCCAATCGATACACCAAGTGCTCATCACTGGAGGAACCTTCCAACGGTTCAATACCGAAACTGGTGCCCTCCGTGTAGAGAACACCCCTAAGGTAAATACATATCACACACTTATAAACATATAACAGATTTTGACAAGAAGAGCTTTTGAAACCTGCTAGAAACTTTAAAAGTCAATTTGATATTATCTCTTGGGAATGACAGAGTAAAGGTGTATACAGTATTCCCAAACTTTCTTTCTTCAGTTGAACATAAAAGTTATTTTGAAAAATGTGGGTAACCAGTCGCTGGTCCCCAGTGACTTCCCTAGTATATTTTTCCTAATATGGAAGTCAATGGGGACCAGCAACTGTTTGGTTACCCACATTCGTCAAAATATCTTCTTTTGCGTTCAGCAGAAGAAAAAAATTAATACAGGTACTTCGTTCGAGATGTACAGTATTGGGACGGAGGCACCAGAACTACAACTGATATGTGCGCTGTAAAAATCAAGCTGTCATTTCATGTACTGTAGTTTGCTTATGCCTTGGGTCGGCTCTAGTGATACTTGTAACAGTAAAGGAAGAACACAAAGTGACCCCAGTTTTACTTGATGCATATCTGCGGTGGCGCAACTGGTAAACCGAGTGTGCTTGTGTGGCAGCGACCCAGGTTCGAATCCAGTCCGTAGTGTTTCCTACATTCAATGTAAATATATCTGTTCCTATTGTCTCAATGATGTTCTCCGTATAAGTAAGTTACTGGTATACTGGGGGGTGTCAGTAAATAGCTAATTCTTAAGCTGTGCCATTATTTATAAAGATTACTTTATTGCATGTGTAGCACACAATACTGATGTCATTAGCACAGTTCAAGAACTTGGAATGCAATTGCTATGCGTTTTAAAATCACTAAAAGTAAAGGATAGTATGACCTCAGTTTGTTATCAGTATAATATTATTGTATGTTCAACACTCTTACAGTGTAAATTAATTGCAATTGTATTGTCACCAAAATAAATCTGAAGTATATGCTGAGTGAATTCCGCATTTCAAAACTTAAATACAAGAGTATATTTAAAGTGTACTTAAATCAAGTCATCTTTATTTACATTAGGGCTGCACAATTAATCGCAATGAAACCGCACACGATTTGGCAAAGGTTGCAATTATTTTATAACGCAGCTTGTCAGTGCTGATCGGTAGTAAACGCTGCAACATCTGAACGCCAGAGGGCGCTCTCACGCAGACGCGCCAAATATGCCCCGTCACAGATGTACTATAACGCACATCATTCCAGGCAATCCCTATCGGGCGGGCATCATACTATCTGTAGCTAAATACACAGAAGATTGAAACACTTTGATTGATTAAACATGACTAATAAACACACGACTGCCTTATTCTGTGTAAGAAGCCACATCATCTCACAGAAGGATGCGCAACTGTCGTTATGAGGTGAGTTTGGAGTAAAAGCATGTTATTAAATGTTGTCTTTTGTTGGACAAGAGGTTTATAAATGCTTCTCATGTTTCGAAAGATGTTTGACGCGTGTTGCTTTTTCAAATGGACGTTATAAGTGACTCAAACTCACAGTGCTTTCAGATGGAGCAGCGTTTACAGAGCCGTACATAAATTACAAGCTGCGCATAAAAAACGAATCGCAGCCTTTGCAATTTCATAATCGCGATAAGCCAGATCGGTTTAAGTGCAATATCATTTAAATTGTGATTAATCGTGCAGCCCTAATTTATATAGCGCTTTTTACAATACAGATTGTTTCAAAGCAGCTTTACAGTGATAATGCAATAATGCAACAGTTTGTTTCCACTGTACAGCAGATCTAGAAGATAGCATCATAGTCCAGCTTAAATAAATTCAGTGATGATTAATTTTATTAAGTATACTTGGAATAGTTCCCTTTAGCACAAACAAGTATCTTTAATACAATCTAAGTTGAAGTTAAAGTATACCAATTTATAGTGTGCCACAAATACATTTAGTTATACTAAAGTACATCCAAATAAATTGTGCTAAAGTATACTTTTTTTTCACTAGGGGAGTGTCATTGTTTTTCTGGAGCTGGTGTGCTACTGGCAACTAACAACGAACTCTTGCTTGTATCCTCTTGTGTACAGCATGTTCATTTTTTGTGCTTCCTTATAATTCATTTGTCATCATTGCTTTATTTTTCACTTCAGCTATGATAAAGAAACATCCACTCTTGCGCAATGCAATGTGTTCATGCATTTTGGGGGTGAAGCAATGAAGGGAGTGGTGTGTTTGTTTGGGTTGATTTCAAATATCAAAAATGTTCAACAACAATTCTCAGAAATCACATACTGCACCTTTAAGAAAAGGTTACTGGGGGCTCTGGCGAGCATGGGCACTGAGCCGGCGTGAGTTCATCATCAGATTCATTGGCCCTGTCCCAAATGGCGCACTTCATGCGGACTTTCGGTCTCGTGGACTTGAATTGCGCGTGCTCGCTGAGTCTACGAGTCCGTAGGCCGTCCCATTCAGCATTTTACCGCTCTGAAGTGTGTTCAGCAGCGCCCCCTTTGTACCCTTGAAGCGGTCTTCCACGAAGCCCGCATAGAAGCAGGCTCCACGCACTTTAACTACCCAGGAATCCTTGCGAAAGGCCAATCAGACAACAGATGGGAGGAGATTTCACTCACGGATAATTGTTGATATGGCTGAGAAGAAAATATTATGGTTTTTATGACCTAAATGTACATTTTACCAGTTGTTACCTACAGTTTATACAAACATTATGGTCATCGAGCAGTGGTTGATGTCTCAAACATAATAATAGCGCGTTTAATAATACGATCGCATTATGATTCATTAAATAAATAGAACGAATGGCAGGGCTTTACTGAGTCATATGTAAACATAGTATGAATATTGAAACCTGTAAATTGAAAAAAAATATGTTTAAATTATGTTTTAAAATTGTAATCTTAGTTCAAATGGAACATTATGTATTATTATGTACAACTGTATACATCATTTAAATAAGCATGATATATCTATTGTCTAATGCCCAGGTGATATGCACAATATCAAAATATAGAACTGTAAAATTAGGCTGTGTAGTTGACATGGAGATAAGACGTCGGAGCGCAAAAATGTGATTTCTCCTGTCCAACAACCAGACCATTATTTCCGGCGTGCCGATCGAGTCTGTCCCAAAAATACCTCTCAATGCGCCCTCGTGGACTCGCGCCAAGGGCCCTATAGATCTGCACCACATGACGTCACCAAAGTGTGGACTCTGAGGAAGTCCACAAGTCCGGAGTGTGCCATTTGGGACAGGGCCATTCATCTCTGGCCTCGGGCTGCCATTGCTTTTTTTTTCTTTGCGGCTCAGGGGCAGCGGGACGCAGAAGAACCTGAGCATTGCCCATGATCAGGGCATTTCAGAGGTAAAGGGACTGTCATTATGCTGCAGTAAGTAAAGTGGGCATGGCAGAATACACATCATTCATGCACATCAGGAGGATCACAGGAGAGGCATTCTTTCCATGCCATTGTGCTTAAAGGCTGTGCAGTCACCAAAATGCTGCAGGAGAGCAACTGGTAGAGCGTTGTCCTCTACGAAGACGTGGTCAACTTTGATTGGTGAAGGCAGCTATCTGAAGCAGAATGATTCTGGGGCAATGACGGTCAGCACCACCCTTTATAGCGGAGGTGCCCATGCACCTCTATTTTGCGTGTTTGAATGCCATTGGCCAGTGTACTTACACTGGTGTGATTTAATAAGGCTTCGGTATGTTCGGAGAAAGGTGTTCCCCCTAAGCGTCAGCTACACAATGACACAATGTCGAGTGAACCGACTATAAAGGAAGTTTTGAAGAAAAGAAAAAACCCTTGTATTTCTAGGTTTTCCGGATTATGAGAACCCTGTATATAATGACAAGGGATACCTTTTCAACACTTTAAAGTCACGATGAAATGGAAGTAACAATAGGTCTTATCTTCTGTACTGACATATATCTGAGTGAAACAGATAAAAAAAAAAAAATTAAATGCAGTGTGGGGACTTGGTTCTATCCATTGGTTGTCATTTGGTTGAAGGCAAATCTACACGCACACTTGCAGTTAATTGTGAGAAAACGGGCCGGGTTTTAAGTGGACTAAATGAAAAATCCAGCATACATCACCAGGGAGAAGTCTGTTGTTTCACTGGAAGATCAAGTTATGACTTTTTGATTAAACATTATTATTAAAAAAGAAAAAAGAAATGTAAATGTTACAAATTAAATGGATGAATTATTCATAAGATTAATAGCATGGATTTAGAAAATAGATGGGGTGATTTTTCATTTAAGACTAATGTTAACTTTATATAAAGTTACATATTCCAACCAAAACAGTTACTTAAATTTTATCCGTTGGGATTTGACTGGATTGTGAATGTTTTATTATTATTATTTTGTTTTTTACTAAAATGAATTACAGTATACCTTAAGGCCAAAACATCTTTGATGTGTGTAAGCAGCTGTTAAGGTTTTACAGCCCGCTTCAGATGTAACATTTCAGCCCTCTATTTATTTAAAGCTTTTGTGATCTCACCTTAACCCCGAGCACAGGCTGAGTGCTGCAGAAGAGCCCTCCACATCCTCTATGTAACCACTGTAATGACAATGACCCTGATGGAAAACGGAGAGAGAGAGAAAGAAGCCACAATAAATTCCACCAAGAACAAAAATGTAATTTCAAAGACTTGACTAACATACAGCAACATTCTTGTCATTCTAAACCTGAATTAAAGGTAACGTTATAGCGGAGGATTTTCCCGAATTTTAGAAAAGAACCGCCCTCTCCACTTTTTGAAAAAAATGCACATGCGCAACACTCTACCTGCTCCCGAGAGGGAACGCCTATTAAACGCTAGCATCGCTAATCATAGCTTACATTAACTTTTACTAGCAGTGATTTTAAATGGATTTCTCCAAATAACATGCCAAACGTTACCTGTCGAGTAGAAACTTCGCGACTGAGGCATCAGTGGGAAGCCCTACCTGTGCTTTTAGAGCACGCCAGCGTGTGAAATATTCTCCCAAAAACACTGGTCTTGTTTCTTTCTTCAGAGGCCTTTCTCTTCTTGTCATACAATTCGTAGACACTTTTTCTCTTGCGACCCTCAGACATTTTGAAAAAACCCGGTGAGAACAGCGAGCTTCAATGCATGGCTGAAACCATAGCTCACCACACATATACACCTGAAAGTGCGCATGCGCAGAAAGGACGAGCACGTACGACGGCCTTACGTAAACATATCACCAGAATGATTGACAATTAGGACAATTCCACCCGGAAAAAGAAAATCCTCCACTATACCTTTAAGCTCATGGTGTTTGCTTGTCAGGGACCAAAACCTAGTAAGAGGGTCTGACAGCATTACTGTAGGTTCCACTAGGGGGCCTCAGGATGATTTAAAATAAGACAAAACAAAACATTAAAATAAGCCAAAGCAACTAAAAATCAAGAGATTTCTTATTTTAATTCACTCCCTCAACAACAGTTTATTTTTCTTTAAAGAGCCAGGGTTTCCATGGTCTTGAACAACCTGGATAAATGAGTGTGATATCTAGACCTGCAAAGTCATGCAAATTAATTAAATCTTGTAACTCAATAGGAATTTTTATTATGAATATACATTTTTCTAGTTACTGTATGCCAAGCTTTTATTTTTTTATTATTTTTTTTTTTAATCCTTATGCTTTAATGGGACCTAATTCCCCTTTTTACAAGATGCAACATAAGCCATAGGTGTCCCCAGAATGTTTCTGTGAAGATTCAGCTCAAAATCCTACAAAGATCATTTATTATACCATGCCCAAAATGCTCATTATTGGGTGGAAGGCAAAAACACACTATTTTGTTTGTATCTTTAAATGCAAATAAGCTTTAAGCAAATAAAGCAAATAAACACACACGGAGATGAGTAAACAGGTAATCTTTAATAATCCACACAGGTTAAGTCCAACATAGAGTTTAAGCATTCCAACACAACCATAGTATAGACGAAACCAGACAAAGACACACACACAGAACTGAACTTAAATAGTGGGAGGATAATAAGATGATGGGTTAGTGGACAGCTGAAACTAATGAGTGTCCATGACAACAAACTAAGGAAAAACGGTACTGACTGAAAAGTCCGTGTGGTGTGAGAATGTGACAAATGCTATATAAATAATACAAAAAAAAAACACTGACAACAACTGGCATCCAACAGACAAAAAAAAATCGTTAATAATAAAATCCCCCAAACCACTCAGAAGAACTTTGCAACCACTTAGCAACACCATGACAACCATTCACCACACACTTGTACCAAAAAATGTTGTGTGGGAATGCCACCACTCACATTTTCTTTTGGAAATATAAAACATTGGTAATGATAATTCTAAACATGCTTTTGGAATAGGTGGAGGCACACAGTGTCTGTAGTCGTGATTTGTAACTGTAATTGGTTTCTAGGCATTGTGCTTTGGGATGCCAATTCTCCTCTCTTTTCTTTAATTTAGTTGGAGTGTCATTCTCTACATCATTAAGACCTATTCCTTTGTTTTCCAGCTTAATGCCATGATAGTGTGTGTGTGTGTGTTAATTAGAGAAAAAAACCTAGTCCACCTTATGCAGCTAGTTACCCTTATACTGTTAGCAAATACTCAGGAATGGCTCATTTGACCCAGCATGTAGGCTTTCAAACAGCACTTTTTATTGACTCATGGTGTGTATGTCTGATGTAATGGGAATCGGAAAACACATCCTGTAGAAATCCCATTGGACATCATACACAAGTGAGGGTTGGTTGACACTGAATGGATGATTCTCCTAAATCTAAATTATTTATATCCCTTTGTGAAAAATAGCCTTGCTTAATTGTATTGAATGTGCACTTGTAGAGAATCTTATAAGTTTTTTTTTTTTTTTTAACTACTTGCAGACAATAAAAATGTCACTTAAATAGAGTACACTTTCATGACTATGGGCCCTATTATACACCTGGCACAATTCAGTGCCAGGCACGGCGCAAGTTTTTTTTGTTGCTAGTTTCAGCCAGACGCAGTTATCATTTTCACGTCCTGCGCCACGTTGTTTAAATAGCAAATGCATTTGTGCGCCCTTGTGCTGATCTGACAACAAGGTGTGTTCAGGCGCCTTGTTGGCGTGTTGCTATTTTGAGACAACTGAATAGACTTTTTTGTTATTTAAAGAGCGCGTTAGTAATGTGCGCCTATTGGCTGGTCCACAACACGCGTACACTCTTCTTATTACACACACAGGGCAGCAGCACACAAACATGCCAAATATTAAAAATAAAAGGATTACAATGTAAAAGATTATTATTGTGTACATAAAGATATGGTGGAATCCGGCTTGTCCCGTAGATGGTCTGCTTGCACTTTAACCTTTCGCACAAGCAGATCCGTTTGCCCTCTGGAGAAGCGTTCAGTTTTTCCGCTTGAAAATCCCCCCATGTAAATAGTGAATCCGCTATGGCGCGAGTGCAACTGGCTTTTAAAGGGAATAGGAGATGAGACTCTGACTGTTTTTTTGCACGTTACGCCCAAAACACACCCATTACTCATTAAGAGAATAGGCTTTTAGTCCATTTTAGCCCATGCGCTGGGCGCGCCGACCATTTTTCCCGTCGTTAAACTAGCAAAAGATTTGGACACTAAGTGCACTTTAGACCATGCGCTTAGATCGTTAAAATAGGACCCTAAATTTAACACACTTAAGTACACTTTTAAAAAGTCATAATGTGAAGTTAAATGTACATTTCACATAATTTCTTTATAATCTTTAAAATTCCCTTATTTTGGTGTTGACTAACATAGTAAAGCACATGTAAAGTACTTGATTATAATTTTAACTGTAGTGTATTATTCAATATTACATTTAATTGCAACTTAATCATTAAAAATGTGTAATTACAAACATATTTAAAAGACAAGTTTCAAAAGAAATGACATTATATCACAGTATATTTCAGTTTACCATAATTGTTTGTCAGTATAATCAGTAGTACACTTAAACCATACTTCAAAGACAATAGAAGTATTTAAGAAATTACATATAAATATGTCCTATTTAAGTGGGTCAAAAAAACTCTAAAGTTGAGCTAATTGCATTTCACATCAATTTAAACTATACATTTGAAATGAATTGCAATTTACTTTTACATTAAATTACATTTAGTTTGTTACCTCTTAAGCTTCACGAGGACCACGGCGCACTGAATCATTCTTTGTTTCAAAGTTTTAATGTAAACGATTGTAATTACCTCGACAAACTATACATCATTTAAAAGTTCTCAAGCTTCAGTATTTGACCTCTATTTTATTCTGAAAATCTTATAGTGACAGTTATGTCTTAATTTGTGTCAGGAAAATGAAAAGGAGCCGATACCTTTAATATGAATTATGACCATCAGCCGCTCCTATTCAGAAAAAAAAAAAAAACTTCTGTATGGTCGTCATGAAAGTACTTAAAACAACATCTCTTAGGGTTTTTAGTTCAAAAGTGTGCACATTTCTATAGAGAGGAGTAATATTTATTCATTTTTTACCCAAAATGCGGTGCTTTGACTGTGCAGTACCACTGGACAATCTGATGTTCTGTAAGTCATTCATACTAAAAACTGAAGGGCGCTCTATGTACGTTTAGTCCACAAACAAGACTTGTGTTGAACAGCCATATCATGTGACACTCCAACAAATCCTTTACATAAACAAGGCTTCCAGAGATTGCTGTAACATGCAGATAAAGACGTTTTGGAGACAATAAACACACGATTGCAACGATATATGATTTATCTGTGTTCTTCAAGCCATGTCGGCATTTCGGTATTGTATTTCCATAATCATAGATCATATTTATAATGCAATGCTAATCGACAAAACCTTTATCATTGAGCAGAATACTACAAAAGTTAGATTTTTTCTATCCGAAGCCACATTAGATCACAGAAAGTAATTTAAAACACTCAACTTGCGTTATAAAGTAAGTTTGGAGCAAAAACATGGATTTAATCTCATAAATTGTCATGTATTCATCGTGTGCTAAGCTAACATGCTAGCAAGCCCTAAGATGCACCTGCCACCTAGCTGAGCAAATAGGTTATTTTTATTAATAATCTTGAATAGTAAAGCTCACTGAAATGTTTATTTTTCTCTCATGAAGGGCATTTGATACAGTTTCAAAGAAGGTGATGTGAGAAGTTTGATTAAAGAAATGAGGGATTAAAACAATGTGAACAGAAAGTCATTACTAATTATAATGAAGACAAAAGAAAATAATATTTAGAGCCATAACCAGGCCGGAGAGGTGTGAATGTGTGCAGGGAAGACTGAAACTGAATGGGCAGTTTGCATCACAAAACAATAAAGACAATAGACTGAATGGATGCTTAGAAAATGACAATAAACATCTGTTAGCATTTTTGAGTCTTCTAAAAATAAAATCCCCTGATATGGTCTTAAAAACATTTAATAAAATTCAGAGTTTTAGACTTATCTTCAGATTTGAAATAACATGGTCAGACGTGGCTTTAGCTGCAGTGCAATTCTAGATTAAAACAATGCCAACTCCAATTTTATTTTCATAAAGATATTTCATAACAATACATTTCTAATAACTCAAATAATTTTAAGCTATAACTAATATTTTCATTATGACAATAATTAATTATGACTTTACAATAAACTGCCATGTGACTGCTTTCAAATGAGACCATACTTATGCTTTTAAAGGGTTCATGAACTGTATCTGTTTTAGTCTGGGTACGCCATTTCTTGGGATTTTTTCAAAAGCGGGGCGAAGGCTAACAGGCAGGTATATTCTTTTAAAGTATATATTTTTTCCATAATAAGAAAAAAAGAAAAATCAAAAAGGCACGAGCCACGTTTTCCCCAGCCACGAAATTCTTCAAAATAACCTCACAAATTTACTCTCACGCTATTTCCTCATAAACTGAATTCTGTCATAATCTTTTAAAAACATAATGTCTATCAGTTAGAATGGAAACAGATGTAGCTGACCACTGTACATGAATTGGTTGTTCACAATTATTCACAATTTCAAGATATGAGAGAAAAAAAGCACAATCACATTTAAACTACTTTATTCTCTTCCTGCTTTAAGTTATGTGTTAATTGTTTGTTAAACAGAAAATCCTATAAATAAATCATTTGTTGGTTATTTTCTCTGGAAAGTTTAAACATTGTGTCTCTGTGGTGAAAAAAAAATAAAATAAAATGTTTTGTTTCAACATGACAACCAGCATGACATTTGCAGCAACAATGCCTCAAACACTGGTGTGAGTTTAAGGGACTATTGTTTTTTTATTAGAATAGTCAGTATTTATGAAATTCAGTTTGTATACGCACTTCACTTAAACGCACATTTTTTTTTTTTACTTGACACTGCTTACATCAACTTTTTTGATGCACATGATGTCCACATCGGGAGGAAAGATGTAAAGTGTATGACAAGGCAATAATATGCAGCTGTTTCCTGTTCTGTAACAAGGAACTGTTTATCAGACTTTAATATCACTACAGTCTCAGATCAGCATTTCACTAAAGATCTAACTACAAGGCATTTTTAGAACATTTCCAAAAAGTTTTAAGCAAATCCCAAATGGTTTAAATAAGATTTATTCCTCTTAAAAATCAGTTTAATATGGAATTGAATTACAAACTGTCACGTTCCTCGACTAAATCTGAAATCCAACAGGGAATATTGATGAAAAATAGTCTGATTAAATACAGACTTTTGCTTAAGCTTATTTAAAAAAATAAAATTAAAAAAATCACATTTTATTTAACTACACTGATACATCCAGAGACATGACATTGGATTGTACCAAATGCATTTTGTTTATGATTGCTTATAAAAATAAAATCAGTAAACTTAATTTTATAGGCTTCTATCAACACTGCATTGGCTCCCTATTACACATCGTATACATTTTTAAATATTGCTGATTACCCACAAAGCATTAAATGGTTTAGCTCCCCAGTACTTGAGCGAGCTCTTAACGCATTATAGTCCTTAACGTCTAGGCCTATTGCGATCTCAAAATTCCGGCCAGTTGATAATACCTAGAATATCAAGATCAACTGTAGGCGGTAGATCCTTTTCCTATTTAGCACCTAAACTTTGGAACAGTCTTCCGTTCGGGAAGCAGACACACTCTGTCAGTTTAAATCTAGACCAAAAACACTAAGACTAAAAATCCAGACTGTGAAAATTCACAGTCTATGAATTTGTTGTAACACATTTCTACAAAAATAAACTGCCGTTCTGTTTAGGGTTGTGACGTTCCTCCAAGTTAAAAAAATGGTATGATTGTGCTGGGCAAACTCCATATAGCCTACTGTATGCTTCCAAACTTGATTGGTTGATTGGTAAGATTGTGATTCCTATTTCATTACAATGGCAGGCCATTTGCCAATTTAGCAGACATTACAAACATTATTGTCATATGTATTTATTGAAACATACATGCATGTATGACATTTTGATAGCTGAATGGATCATTTTGCATGTGATGGCTCACAATGTAATGTTTAGAAGTTGTGAAGAGTTTGACAATTTCACTGAGAATCCAACTCATCAGTTTTGATCAACAAGCCATGTGCATTTAGTTATTGTGCAAATTGTAGACTGTACTTACTCTTTTGTACACGTGCTAAAACCCATGCAATTTGCTTAAATCAATTAGAGATTCAAAAAACCACATACTAACTGTTCAGAGATCTAAACATTGTTTTGAGAACAAAAAAAAATCTCATTCGAGAACTGAGCCAAAGCGAAAAACTGTAAGAGATTTATTATCCAGTGTAGATCAAGTTTTTTTATTTTATTACAGGAGTTTTTGCAAGAGCCTAGAACTCAAGTGAACTGAACTGAATTGATTGACAGCTTCAGTAAAAATAAAGGTAGCACTCTTTTTTATACTTTATTCACTTTTTTAATAAACATTTTTAATAAACATTTCAGGCAATGGCCAAAAGTGGGAGTTAATTCACAAAATTTCCATTCCATGAGTCATTCCCGAAGTTTAAATTATTGACATTTATAGCAAGATAGAGTTAATCATAAACTCTGGATTTGCTATCTGGTTAGAATTGTTTGGTTTTGTCATCTTGATAACTCCTGAAGTTAAAGTTTGTTTAACTCACTTCTTGTGATATGGAGCTTGAAAAACGACCAACATTTACACTGCTCACAAGGAAATCACTTGCTTAGTCATCTCTGAAAATTAAACTGAGAAAATGTTTTAACATCCAAAAACTGCACACGAGATATAATAGGATATAATTCCTAATTCCAGTTTCTTTTATAGATAATTGTTTTGTTTTTTACATTTTAGAAAATAAAGCATTGTTAATTCTGTAAAATATATATATATATATATAAAAATTAAAATAAAGGTTTATTATAAATATATATTTTTATTATAAAGTTTATTATAAATATATAATAAAAATTACAGATTCTTATTAAATCGGTATTGGTAAGAATAGTAATACAGTTAAATCCTTAACTATAACCATCCCTAACAAAAAGTGTTATGATACTTTATGGGTGTGAATCGTTAGTGGCTCGTGTTCATAGTTAATGTGATGAACTACACCTGTGGTTACTCTGCTGAACTTGAGCTAAACTGAGTTCATACTGTACATCCACTAAAAATCACACCAGTTGAGTTAGGTTCGAGAATATTTCTTACACCAGTGGTTTTCATGACATTTAGACATTTTTATGTGTAGTTCAAATGTATTTATACTTTTTTGGGGCCACTTACCTTTATATTATGTGTGTGTGTTATACCCATTGTGCAAAAAAACATTTACACAGTGAGACTTTTATAACGTGTACGCGTTCCACAGTTCCAAAAAGGGAGAGGAGAGGATCTAAATGCAATTAGAATTGTTTATTTAAATAAAATAATGTTCACAATGAAACACAAAAAGCAAACCAAAATGTAACAGCTTAACTAAAGCACGTTAAAACAAGACTGGACAATCAGTGTGAAAAACCATAACTAGCCATGATGACAGTACAATCGCAGACAACCCTTCTATAATAGGAGTTGATGATGGCTATCAGGTGGTGGGAGGAAGGTTCAGTGCCCGAGAAGAAGAGTCCAAAGAAGAACGAGCCGGGGAAGAGACCTCAAAGGAGCCGGAGGAGGCCTTTCTGAGGCAACCCCTTCAAAGACCACGGTGGATCTGGGTGACCAGGAGACCGTGGAGCTGTAGAGTTGAGGAGGTACAGTGGATCAGGAGGATGAGGTGGAGCCAGGGAACTAGATGGAACCAGAGGAGGAGGCAAAGCCAGGAAACTGGCTAGAACCAGTGGAGAAGACGAAGCTAGGGAACTGGATGAAATCGGAACCAGTGATGGAGGCGTGAAATCAGTGGAGGAGGTGGAGCCATGGAGGGCACTGGATGGAAGCAGAGGCAGAGCCAAGGAACTGGACAGAACCAGAAGTGGAGACAGGGAACTTGACAGAACCAGTTGAGGAGGCAGGGCAAGGGAACTGGGTGGAACAAGTGAATCCATGCTGCACGGAACCATCGGAGGAAGGACGGAACCAGAGAGTCCAACAAGCTAGAGAGGACCAGGGAGGAGGAAGGGCTTTGCTGGTGGGCTTAACATTTACACATTTAATCATTCAGCACACACTTTTATCCAAAGTGACAAACAAATATGGAGAACAACAGAATCAATTTCACCAACAAAAGGGAAACAATATGTAAGTACTGTGACAAGTCCCATGGAGTCCATGGTGGCCGTGTGCATCTGTGGTGGGAATGGGCACCGGCTGGGGCTCCATGAAAAGAGGCTGGGAGGGCTCTGGGAGGAGAATCTCCTCCACCTCACCCACTGTGAAGGATACATTTTGGACTACCCACTCCAAATTCTCACAGAATGTTTCTTGATGACCATCCTCAAGGACCATTGAGGAAAGTGTTGTTTTATTTAAACAAAATAACTATCAAAAGGAAACATGGAAGGCAAACATAAATGTCACAACTTAACTAAGCACTTTAAAACAAGTGTAACGCTGAAATCCACAACAGATGAAGATAATTCCAAGGTTTATTAAACAAGTACTAACAAAAGAGCCAACAATACGCAACAGTGTGCTAAGCACAAACAATACCGGACACTGAACTGATGACAACTTCAAGCAAGAACTAAATACACAGATGATAACAAGACAATGACAGACAGCTGTGATGATAGTTAGTGTCCATGGTGATTGATGACGTGCAGGTGATCAGGTGATGGCTGATAGTGTGCAGGTGGGAAACATGAGGAATGCTGGGAAGTGTAGTGCTGTTGAGGTGTGTGACAAGACTGGACAATCAGTGAAAAACAAAGGATTATATATACACAATGACACGTTAATGAACGAAAATAGACACAGGTGAATTAATCAATAATTATACTTCAAAATGACAAGTTTATTTCAATGTGTTACTTGCCATTTCTTCATAATTATTTGTGCTGAAATACACAAGTAAATTTGAATGCAAATTCCAAAGTAATATTATTTACTATGTGCTTTGTCATCTAATCCAGTGGTTCCCAAACTTTTCCATTCCAGGACCCACCTAGACCAGTATAATCTATCTCAAGACCCACCAAAATATATTTTATTTTATTTTATTTTTATTTTTATAAACCCTTGACAATAAAGTTTTGTTTAGCTCTGTAAATAATAATGATGTCATCACGTTTGAATTGAATATGTACGCGCACACACCGATTGTTTATGTTTGGAGCATTAGAGTAGATAAAATATGTCCATAAACTGGAAACACGCTCGTGCCGGTGCGGAATATGAACTGTTATCCGCACTGCGAGTGCTGGTTAACTGATTGTGGTGCTCAGCAAAGAAAACACTCTCATGCTCGTTCTGTGTGAAATGATTTTTACAGACATATTTTCCTTATGTGTTGTTAGGTAGCCAAAGTGCACGCGAGGGAATAACAACAGAGTGTGTGTGTGTGTGTGTGAGATTCACTAAAACGACACACCTTTTCCGACTCTGAGACCCACAAATGGGTCGCGTCCCACAGTTTGAAACCTGACGCAAAAACTGACAAATGTAAGTAAAATTTAAGTTTTTTCCTCTGTGATTTCACTAAAAGAAGGAGATTAAACTATGGTAAGTGGTACAATATTCATTTAGTTAGCGAACTGCAGAACTTTCTCAAGGCATGTTGCAGGTTAATTGACATCAAGGCAAGGTCAAGGCAATAACTGAGTTATTGGTACCGTTTACCTGTGCACTTTTCAATGTTAACACGATTTTGGATAACGTTTACTAACTTAGTTCTGTTTTATGCACATGGATTACCAAGCTGGAATTACCTAGATTACCTAGGGTGTGCAGTTTCGTAAAGGCTAGCAATAGCAAGTTAATGAAACATTTTGATTAAGGCAATGTATGTTCTATAATACAGATATATATATTACTACAGTGAAGTGATATTTAACCTGTCCGTTACTGCTGTGTAAAGAAACGCACTTTGGGGGTTACTCATGGTCTGTTGAAAGTACCTTGTTGATGCTTTTACACTTTTAAATGTCATTTAATGTTCGATGTTTGAAGGGTGGGTAGAATAATGTCATCTCATTGTACCCAGTTAAAAAAAAAAAAACATTGAGTTCATAGAGCGAGCCTTTCACTGATTATTACAGTACTCACTGTACAACCTATACAATACTAATTAACTTTCCAGCACTGTATGTGAGATTGCAATGTTACCGTATCTAACTTCACAAATTAATTGTAGTAATGTTAAAAAATACCTTAAGTAAACATTATTCATGAATTGAAATAAGATATGTATTAACATAAAAAAAATACATAAAAAGTATTTAAAAAATATTTTTACAAAGTGTGAGTTAAATTTACTTTAAACAGAGTAAGTAAAATTTACTCGAGAATTTTAAATTAAACAAAAGAATTTTGTGTAGATATGCTGTTAAATTTACAACCAATTTGTGAGTGAAAATTGTTTCTTAGCTTTTTAAAGTAAATCAAACTCGTTTTGCATAAAACATTTTTAGTGTAGGTGAACTGAGACAGTTAGTCAGAGCAGTTAAAGAAAGCATGACAAATCTCAATTGCACGTAGCAAACACTGAGTGACTTCATTCAGGTCAGGGCCAGTGACTCATATTACATCTCTAAGCAGACATTCATCTGTGAACACAATGATAATATAAAGAACTTCATTGGGAATGCATTTCCCACTGTCCTTTCACTCTTTCCACACTGTAAAAATATTTTTCAAAGCTGTAAATAAAACAAACACTATTGGAGTATGTTTTACAAGAATTCATAATGTTCCTTGCCATTTCTTTGTAATTGTTTGTGAAATTTACAAGCAATTTCTGAGCGAAAATTGTTTCTTCACCTAATTCTTTCAGTGGATATACATTCTCCTGCATTCTTTTTAAATGTTTTGTGCCTCTATCACTCCTTACAGTGGTGTAAAACTGAATTCCAGTCAGTGTGAGTAATGCAGCTCTTCCCAGAACTACTCCACTGCTCTTGGCATCAGATGATGTGTGTGTGTTTAGTCACGGCTCTGAGGAAATCGCATCAACATTTACAACAGCAGACAATACCACATGATGATACATTGCAGCTGTTCTCACCTGCATTCTGTGCATAGAAACACTGCTAACAAGGTGAAAATAGAGTAAACCTTGTAAGGCGAGGGCAGCGGTACGTTTCATTTTTGTTGTACGAAAGAATATATCAGCATTACATTTTTGATTGTCAGTGCTTTGTTTTTTGCGTCTATAAAGTGCCTGATTTGAGTGTTCTTTTACACGCTTTCCCCTTTTTAATAGAGACTGCTGAAGTGCTGGTGTGACGTTTGGTGACTTACCATCATGTTTGGTCTCTCTGTGACCAGTGAGCCATCTTTGGCATAAGAGTACACAGTGAAATCCTCTGGAAGAAGCAATCTGAGAGGAAAAAAAGAAAAACACACGCACCACTATGTTAGGATTCATTGTTGCAGGTATTTAATAAACTCTCACAACACACACAGACTGTCGTAGACAGGAATAGATTATCTGTAGATCCATAAAACTGGTGACTATCATTTAAAAGTTTTGGTCAGTATTTTTTTTTAAAGATATTAATATATTATATTAAAGTATTAATAAATATTTTATTCAGAAAGGATAAAATAGCATTAAAGGGGTCATGAACTGAATTTTGTTTATAATTGTAAGCCCTGAAGGCATTTTTAGAGTAGTTGTTTTCTGAGTGACATACACAAAAGACTCATAACTCCAAAACTATAGCAACAAGAGTAAAAAAAAGGTAGGTATCGTTTGATAGACAACTTTTTACATTTTTAGAAAATATACATTTTCATGACATTTGGACATTCTCATGCTGAGAAACTGCTGAGAAAAGACAAAAAAGTGTGCTAAAAGGACATTTTTACATATCTTTCTTATTTGACATGCAATAACAATAAATAATGTTTCCCTACATATGAGCTGCATCGGGATCAAAATTTGTGGTTTTATGATAAAAAAATTACAGCATTTGGAACCAAGGTAGCCTTCTTGTTTAGCTCATGACACCCGGAAGGCATTTTGTAGTTCTGAGTGAGTTATGTTGTTTTCTCAGTGACATACACAAAATATAATATCTTTAGATCTGAGTGATGGATTATATTTGGGCTCTTTTTAATCGGGATAATCTGCTGTAAATAATGATGCAACATTTTCCATGATCTGAGCATGTTTCATGAAGTTGCGAGCGAAAAAGCCATGTGAAAGCTACCTTTTTTTTCTACTCCGCTACATACTGTGGTGTTTTATGTATTATAACTACATGAGGAATATATTTAGATCTAAGTGACGGATTATGGTGAGGGAACTTTTTGCCAACTCTTTTTATAAATTTTTTTTTGAAGTGCTGTGAATTCAGACGTACTGTACTTATTTTGTCACATACTGTTTTTCACCTACTATATATACCTTTATATACAGCATTTTGCACCAATTCTGTAGAATGGGCCATTCTACAGAATTGGTGCAAAATGCTGTCCCACAACCAAAAAACACATTAAAAAGCATTTAAGTATTCAAATCTTAAGATCCTTCTATTATCTATTGAATCCCACAATAATTTTTTCAAATATCAGTAAGCTTTATATATAAAATCATAATTTAGTGGGTATTTTCAGTTGGGAACTATGTAAAAAATGTGTCCCGCATTTTCATGTCACTACCAAAGCAGTGTATGTTTTAGTTGTAACAACTGAGACAATCCGACACATAACTATTTGTTACATTTAATAAATAAGCTTTAAAAAACACTCTTAGGAATGAAATATTCCCCCAAAAGAGGAAAGAGAGCAGAAAAGGCCTCAGTCGCCAGGGCGAACATCAGATAAGCTGATTTTATTGCTCTGAAAAATGTGGTCATGAGATAAGACAGAGGCCATAGGGAAGACAGAAACGGACCTTAAAACAGACTTTCCTGCATTCATTTATAGACAAACTGATCTATAAATGAGCATGCATCCCAGAGCATTGTGTGAATGATTTACTGTCTTGTGTAGTGTCTTTTAATTCTTTTTTAATTTTTTATACTGTGTATTTTATGATATAACCAACGGTCAATGTAACCTCACCTATACCATGTTTGGTCTCTATACAGAGCATTGTGTGAATGATTTACTGTCTTGTGTAGTGTCTTTTAATTCTATTATTTTTTTTGATACTGTGTATTTTATGATATAACCAACGGTCAATGTAACCTCACCTATACCATGTTTGGTCTCTATAAATTGGTACTTTGAAGATCGAAATGATTGTGTACATGTCGATAGCTGCACAACATATTAGTATTACAAGAATCTTTCATAGTTTCTTCATCAGCAACCAATCCAGCTGCACACGCAAATGAGCACACTTAAAACAAAGATCCATAAATCAACAACATAGGAATTTTGCCACTTGGAAATTCCACCCTTCTCATTAGTCAAGCAAACCCGGAGAGGTCGGGATTTTCTGAGGCTTTATTAGAGACAAATTCACAGTGACCCGCTCTCTCTTCTTCTGGCCTCTACTACTGCTTCTTCGGGTTGATGTCTGTGGGGACCCCCACCGGGGATTTCTTCAATCCAACTCAGAAGAAAACTGAAACTTTACCATCACTGAATGGGCAACCATCAACTCTTCCGGCAGGCCACAATCTGCATGTGCTCAACCATGTGCTCATTGAGAGAGAGAAAACCCACCAGAACAAAGTCAAATAAACCATTCAAGCTCATCAACATTTCTTCATTCAACGGCGAAGAAATCGATTGAGACTCATGGAACCATCAAAATCCTTCTTCAGGAACTTCACGGAATGTTTTCACTGCAAAGGCCGTGCAAGTATACATGAAAATACATACTGAAAATAAGCTGATGGTTCTTTTACTAGTTAAATGGTTCTTTCCCATAGTTCCATTTCCTGCTTCCGGTTTCATTCTGTCACTTACCATTTTACCTATGCATCTATGCATTCATGTTTAGATTAGCTATGTTTGTGATTTAGTTAATAAAACGTGTGCACAATACGTATTTGGTTCTGATTCTCTGCTTGCAACAAAGTTTATTTCACGATTTAGATTTGACTACAGGCTCTTAGTAGTACTGTACAGTAAGAAAGACATTTCCCTCCCCCGGAAATGAACATTTCTCAGAATTAATAAACAATTAACACTGAGTGTTCACGGGACGAACAAGTTATGATTGATTATTAATATTTCTTTAGAGCTAATTTGCTACATAGTCCATTGGCTGGAACCACACTTCTAAAAATTTTTATCAGGAAATATTATTGTATCCCTCTCTCTCGTAGCTACATGATGAGTAGGGTTGGGTACCGAAACCCGGTTCCAATAGGGAACCGGTTCCGACGTAAACGGTAGTATCGAGACCGAATAAGAACGCAACTTTCCTGATTTCGGTGCCTAACTTTTTTCACCGCCCCCTATAAAACATCTCGCGGCACGAATGATCCAATAACAAAACATCTAAACAACATTAAATGATCAAAGTGCTCGTTGCCGCTGCGATCAGTGGCGCGGATACAGTGTTTTCTCTTGTGGCTCGCGCACACCGCACTTTCTTCACTCGGACGCGCGCTTCAATACGTTCCAGAGATCGATCTATTTATGAGGCGTCGTCTGTGTGAGTATGTGTGCGGAGAGTTTGTGTGTGCGTGCCCGCGTCTCAGATGAGTATGTGCGCGAGTTTGTGTGTGTGTGTGTGTGCTCGCGTCTCAGATGAGTATGTGCGCGAGTTTGTGTGTGTGTGTGTGCTCGCGTCTCAGATGAGTATGTGCGCGAGTCTGTGTGTGTGTGTGTGTGTGTGTGTGTGTGCTCGCGTCTCAGATGAGTATGTGCGCGGAGAGTTCCGCGCGTCTCGTGTGTGTAGAGTTTATGTGTATGCAAGCGTTTTATGTGTGCGTGAATGAAGTTCGATTTAAGCCCTAGACGGCGCCTCATATCTATTCGTTCTGGTGAAATCACAAAATATAGCCTAATGCACACAAAGTGTCCCTGCTTGATATACAACCACTGATGAGCATAATCGGTTTAAAAAAACAACAACAAACAAACAAAAAACTACGAATGCGGATTAGAACCCAAAACCTCTGACACTCTTGACTAAAGTTCAAGTTAAGCTGCAGTGTTCCTCTTCGGGTAAGTCTAGTATTTTAATGCCAACTGCAAATCTTGCATATCAAGTATGAAGTATATCAAGTATATTTATATGAGGCTATACTATGTGTGTTAAATATTTCGGCACAATTTTTAATTTAATCAGAAATCAGAAAATCTTTTTCAGAAAACACACAGGTATTTTTTTTTTTTGATAAAGTGTGTGCGGTTTCATTTTCTTAAGTACAGGTTTAAGAACCGTTTAAGCACCGGAACCGTTTGAAAAATACCGAGCAGGTACTGGTATCGGATAAAACCCAACCAATACCCAACCCTAATGATGAGTAGATAGTGCCCATCATTTTGAGGTAAATGTGTCTGAAAATCTGTGTGTAACTTTTAGGAACGTAACTACCAAACACCCTTTTTTGGGAAACTTTTTTGGGCGTAATTCCATAAAAAATGTTTGTGTGTGTGTGTGTGTAGGCCTACAGCTGTTAAGAACTGAGCTAGCTAACCATTTGCAGATTAGCATCTTTGAGCTAGGCTAAAATTGTCACTACCGAAACAGAAACATGGTAAAATTTTGATTGTGACATCACTGTTTTGGTAGTCACGAAAGGGAACACATAATCGTTTATTTGGGGAAAATAAACAAAATTTTTGTACAGTTATACAAATCATTCATATTTTAGTACGTTTTATTATGCAAATCATTAGTGTTTTAGTATGTGACTTAAAGGGATACTTCACGGATTAGCATTAAGCTTTGTATCATAGAAACCCGGTAGTATTTTCGAATGACTGTGCTTCCCTTCCTCATGTCCCCCTGAGACAAGAGATTCCTGTATTGTGTCTGGAAAAAACCCTCAGATGACGCAAAAATCATAATTTTGCGTCATCGGAGGCTTTTTTGGCCAGAGGCTAGATACTACAGCGAGTAGTAGGAGCTAGTTCCGCATGTTTTCAACCAACCCATTGGGGATGGGATCTCACAATAAAACGGCGTGTTTTCATTTTCGAGTCAACTAGTAGCCTAGTTGTATCATTTCTTCCGATACTGCCCTCTGTAACCGGTAGGCGTGAATTGGGAGTAGCCTTCTAAAATAATTTCACGTCTACTACATAAATGACCCAATTCAAATACACATTCATCTATCCAGCGGTGAAAAATCCCTTTAAAATTCTGTAGTGTGATGTGGTTGATACCAAAACATTTCTGTCACTACCGAAAATGTGCAGTCAAGACCTAAACATGGGATGTTTAGGTATTAAAATAAGAAAAAATTAAGTATTGAATTATCAACTAAGATATTATTATAGTGTTTGGTTCAATGTATATTCAAACTAATGAATCCTAAACTTTTAAATCAGTATGATAAACTTTATCACTTTTACAAAGAAAGATTGGATTCAAAATACAAATCTCATAAATTGCACTCGAAATATTGTTAAAATTGTAATTGTTATTGATTTACTTGTGAAAACTTTTAAATAATATAGCAAACAATATATTTACAAGGTACAATAGGTCAATATAAGCCTTCTTATTAAATGTATTAATTATTGTGTTTCGGTAGTGACAAATTTAGGGGGAGGAAAAATATTCCAAAACATTCTGAAAATACAATATGAGAATTAACTCCACAATTACTATAAATGTGTACCTTGGATATTATACAATTTGCATACATACAAAATTTGTGGGAAAATACTTTTTTTTCCCCAAGATGTTTTTAACTCTGACTGAACCAATTCTGTAGGATGGCCCATATAGTCCTCATGTTCCCATTGTCTCTTAAAGCTTGGTTCAGTAACTCGCTGTTGGTGAGTTCTGTTTTGGTTTTCAAGTCAAGTCTGTCTAAGTCAAGTTATTGTTTGGTTCCGTTTTCTTGTATTGATTTCACTTTTTGTAATAAACTGCAATTGGGTTCATCTTCAACTTGCCTCCAGTGGACACGTTACACAATATTAATGACACGTTACACAATATTAATGATGTTTGTTTAAATATCAAAGTTAATATCATGGCCTAACTTTCCCTGATCCAATCAAATACCAAGGGTCAAATTTGAGTCCCATACTACATAATTTCTTTTGAAGGTTGTCACATTAGGGAAGTTAAATGTGTTGCAACAATGTCCCTCTCATGTTAAATGTGTTGGCCTCATGTTGTCTTTAAATAATGTTAATTTTTTTGCTTTCAAAAATGAAGATTTCGAGTTCCTCTTTTCTGCTTCCTCATTTGTGTTTTCCTAAGAATTCTGACAAGGGAGATGTAATCATATGGATGTCACAGGGGTTCAAGTTCACCGGATGGGCACAGTGGGCTTGTTATAAGATTGTTTAAGATCTTGGATGATCTGAGAAGGCCCCACACTGTGTAATAAACTTAATATCTGGTGATCAGCTGACCTCTGTCACATCTTCTCTGCAACAGACTGTAAGCATAGCTGGAAATCATCAACTTTTCTGAAAGAATAACCACACTTGCCACAACACATTTAGCACTGACTGTCAAACTCACTGTGCTATGTATACACTCTGTGTTCATTATATATTGTATCAAAATGTGAAGCAATTCGCCCTTGTTAAAGGTACAATTTATTTATTATTACTTTGAAGGCACATCTTCAAAACATCCCCCAACTCAACATCAAAAAAGCAACAAACTGTCAAACTAAGTGGAAAAGAATGTTTGGTTGCACTTTATTTGAATGTGTCGTTGTAACAGTGTAATTATAAATTCATGTACAGAGTAATATCAATTAACAACATATGCTACTATAGGGTAGGGTTAAGAATAGGGTTTGGTTTAGGGTCTTGTAGTTATGTATAATTTACTGTTATTACAACAGAAAATACAAATAAAGTGTAATAAGGACACTGTAAAATAAAGTGTTAACGAATGTTTTTGCTACTTGAGTATCTAAATATTAAAGTGAAGAGCACAGAATGTTCAGGGGATGCATTAAGGAGTATTGGAAAGTTTTATCTGGCATGAGACGCATTATGCGAGACATTCTAGAGAATGAGAAGTGAAACATCCACCCCCCTTGCTTTGTCCAGCTGCATGTCAAATCTGATATTATCAAGAGACTTTATTTGTGTGGCAATTATCTAGTGGTTGTCCAACAAGGTCTGCCTACATGTAGCAATATTTCAAATAACTTAAGAAATACATAAAGAACAGACATTTTTTTACATTGAGAACTTTTGGAGCTTTTCTACATTGTTATATGCAAATGCACATAGCTCTGTACAATAGTGACCAAGTCCAAATTCTAAAACCATTTTGGAAAGGATGACAAAAAAAATAAAAAATCTAGCTCAGTCTATGAGCCTCAACTTGAATGAGGCCCATATGCTGACATGTGAAAAGGCTGACGGTATTAAAACATTGTCCCATTCTGTACAAGCTTCTGATTTACAACAAGGCAAAACATTTTACAACAGAACAATCTATTAAAATAACCATAATGTAATTAATGTAAGGAAGGTCTAGATATTAGGAATGCAGGACATGCATTAGGCTTTTCACACATAATAATATTAATTAATATTAAAAATCAATATGCTAATGCTCACCAAGGCTGCATTTATTTCATAAAAACACAGTAAAAACAGTACTATTGTGAAATATTATTACAACTTAAAATAACTGTTTTCTTTATGAATAAATTTAAAAATGTGATGTATTCCTGCGATGGCAAAGCTGAATTTTCAGCAGCCATTACTCCAGTCTTCAGTGTCACATGATCCTTCAGAAATCATTCTAATATGCTGATTTTTTTTTTTTTTTTTTTTAGCATTATTTGTTGAATCGAACGTTCAAAAGAACAGCATCTATTTGAAATATAAATTCATCTTTTGTAACATTATAGACATCTTTACTCTCACTTTTTTAGATTTATTGCATCCTCGTTGAATAAAAGTATACATTTCTTTAACAAAACTTACTGACCCCGCACTTTTAAAAGTTAGTGTATTAATGAACAGTCAGCCTAACTAAGCTTGGTCGAGTTCAAATATTTTTTACATAACATCCAAGTGAGAAATATGTAGCATTTTAAGCTTAATAGTGGCACACAACAAAGGAGAAAGAGTAGATAACAGAATATTAAAAACATTTCAGAGATGAAAACAGAATCTTGCATAAATAATAACATTTATAATACTAATACTAATATGTTCTTGTTGTATTCTAATGATGATTTATTTATTATTGTGACAAGCTGAAAATCAGTTCATCATATCGTAACATTTTAATAATAAAAAAGGATTTTGGTCTAGTTATCGAGTTATCAATCCCTGCTTCAGAGAGTTCTCATACTTTTGGCACTGATAAATACATTGTTAATTATAAACCAAGGGTAAATTAGGAAAAGTGTGAAACATTGAACATAGTAAGAATGCAGAGAGTGCTACTTGGATATAAAATCTTCTCCTGGTGCTCTCTGGATAAGGGATAGTTAATTCCATGAAAACATATGAAACCAAGGCACTCAGGATTAAGACATCTAAAAAGCCACTTATTTACTCAAGGCTTAAATAATTTAAAAACAGTTACAAAAACTGCACACTGATGCGTTGTGCCCAATAAGACTGGTAGTCCTAGCACACTGAAAATAGTAGGTATGTCATACGTCGGGTTAGCCTTGGAAAACCCAGACAACTTCCGGCAAATTTAGATTTGCTCTGCAAGTAGTCTGGCAAAGAGCTCATTCAAGCCCATTTCTAATCCGTCGAAATCGCGGCACCAATCAGAAACGTTGGGGTGCCGAAGGGCTTTACACGATGACGATCGCTCTGATTGGTTTTAGGTCTATCCAATTGCGCCCAGAGGCATTTGAGCGACGTCCGTTGGTGAAGCGAAGAAACTTTTAAATGCATTATTATATTAAAATTGCAAACACATGAGGACAGTCTCCATGAAAGACCCACTGGCAGATGAACGTGCTACTACATTTCTCTCCGAAACGGTAGGAAATGAAATTAGATTTAATAGATGATTTTAACTGTGACAAGATGATTGACAGGGCAGTTTACGTGACAGGATGCACGCGACAGATCCGTCAGATAAAGATGACGAAGTAGTATGTCCCAAAGCTTGCCTACTTTTTTGCTACACATTCAAAAGTAAATACCTTTTCTTCACAAAAAGAGTACATACTTTTATGGCGTAGTGTAACTTCGGCGAATTGGGACGCAGCATATGGCTTTACACGATGACGATCGCTCTGACTGGTTTTAGGTCTATCCAATTGCGCCCAGAGGCATTTGAGTGACGTCCGTTGGTGACGCCCCTTTAGAAATTAGTTATTAATAAAGCTTTGCCAGACCATAACTCAGTTACTACTGAGAATGGTCTGGTTTTAACCAGGCTAACGTCGGGTCAGAGTCCATCCACCCTTACGCCGTAAGGTACTCGACTTTCTCATGAACGTATGTACGACCGTTGCCGAAAGCCAGTGATTATAGTTTATAAATAAAGTTTTAAAGATGCATTAGTCTAAAAGTGACAGCAGCCTAATTTTTCTGCTGCGGTCTGTGTTTTTAATGTTACAGTTTTTTTCAATTGCTAACATCCTTTTGTCCAATCTGTAGTCACATTTTCAGGAGTCATCTTGGAAAACAGTCTCGACTATCAAGCCACGAACGCCGTGCTACGTTAGATTTCACAAATGTAATTCGTATCGACCAGCTCACGTAGCATGGCGTTCGTGGCTCGACTAGTCGAGGCTGTTTTCCAAGATGAACCCTGCCTGTAAACGCGTAATGTACTGTCTTTATAAAGTATCTTCTTATTAAACTGTCTGTACACTTACAAAGTTCTCAATGCTTCGGTTTGCATGTAGGGACCCTCATTATGCTACCGTGTTAGTGTGAGGCTATTTTGAGCCTTGTTAGTGGTATTAACTAGCGATTCACTTTTACTTACACTATGCCCCATATACTAGTGTTATAAGCTAATCTGTTTTTAGAGATAAAACTCTTTACATTCGATTATCATGAAAACGCATCCCAGGGAACGATCGACTCGGTAACCATGTGTTAATTACCCCTAGGTTCATTTTTCACCGGAATTGTCCTTTAACTTTCCACATCCTGATGAAGATTTGTTAGCCGCAACGTGTTGGTGTGCATTTTTTTAAAACAGTTATAAATGATAGCCTAAATAAAGCCTTTGTAGATCTCGTAATCTTGAGTGCCTTGGCTTCATATGTTTTTCATTGAACATAGTAACCTAGGCTTATGTTGACCCAGTGTTTCTTAACCCTGTCCGTGGAGGCACACCAACAGTACTCATTTTCAAACTATAAAGGAGACCACCAAAATGTGTACGGTTGGTGTGCCTTCAGGAAAATGTTTGGGAAACACAGCATAAACCCAAGGTAACCTTGGTTTAACAATTTCTATTGTAAAAAGCACTTCTTTTTCTTTTTTTTTTTCATTTTGGCCACAAGATAAAATATTGTGAACATCACACCATTTGTTCTCTGTTTATCCTGCCTGTGCAAATCTAATCTTTGGGAAAGTGTATAAATTTACTTTTAGTATTAAAGACTTTAGGAGAGAAAGCAAGAGAAGCAGAAGGAAAATACTCACTCATTTCTCTCCAGAATGACGACATGTTCTTTTCCTTGAGCTTGGATTATGTATGACACCTTAGAAAAAAAGGGACAAAAATGACAGAAACCATCACCTCACTACTCGTTTACAGGTTAAAAAACAAAAAACAAAAAAAAACAAGCAGCATAGTGATGCAATAAAAAGAGTCTAGAATTATTTTCTTGCAGTTTAATAAATAAATGTAATAAGTAAAGGGCATTTTTGTAAGTATACGGTCCTAATTCACAAAATAAAGCATAACACATCTAGCATTGCATTCCTGCTATAGTTTATGTGAGCTCTTTCCTCACACCACTGAATTATGTTTGACGTAGTACATTTGTGATGAAACCAAACAAATAGGATATTTTTGTTTAGCCCAGGGGTTTTTCAAACCCATTTGTGAGTGGCAGAGTGGGAAAAAGGCAGGTCGTGTGCAGTCACATGGCTGCAGCTAGATTTGCATTTCAGTGAATGACACACACACAAACAAAAACCATTTAGTAGGGCTGCACGATATACCAAAATTAAATAGAAATCCCAATATTGCTTAGTGCTATATTCGAATCACAAATGTTGCAAATTAATTCTATACATTTATTACACAGCTCTGTGGAATTCTTGATTCTGATTGGTCAAATCGCGCCATCCAGCAGTATGTTATTCCCAGATAACAACCGCTCAAAACAGATAACTCAGGCTCATCCGGGTTACTGAAGTAAGCAGCGTTATACGCTTGCTAGGAACGGGTTTTCTTCGTTGAAGTTTTGCATTTGGTGAGCCAATAAAATATTAAAACTCTAAGTCGAATCAATATTTTGTGTACAGTTATTTAATTATGCCATCCAGTATCGTGGACTCGCTCGCTCTTGTTTCATACAAGCGCAGCTGCAGCCATTTTGTGACTATTGTTTTGTACAATGTTGGATTATAAGATACAAACAGGTACGATTTTAAAACAGTTTAATCTGAAATCAATATCTCTTATCTCCATAATTATTTATGTGGCGAAATGCTGTGTAATATATACTGTTAAATCTCTTAAATGTCTGTCTGGTTTGAACTTACCGCGCTAGCAACTGCTCTCTCCGCAGAAGCTTTGCGTTTAAAGACCTAATAAAATATTTTAACTCAGATCAATATTTCTTGTCAAATTATTTACTCATGTGGCAAGTAGCCGTGTGATAAGCGTGATAATGTACATCCAGCCGGTTGTTTTCTCAAAATAAACCCCCTTCAGGCTGATGGAAGACCCCGACGCAAATCACCATGTCTGGGGGTTATTTTGAGAGAACAACCGGCTGGATGTACATTATCCCTTACATATGCGCTAGCTGCGTGCTTTATAGTGATCATTATTAACGAAACTCGTTCTCATTACACTGGAGATTTCAAGTGTCATGAAAGGCTGTTTCAGGTCTGTTCATTAAACTCCATTCAACTCAGCGCTGTTGTCTTTCAGAGACATGATCACAAGAGTCTGTTCTTTGCTTTCCCCACATGTATTTGGCTACCTACCAACACATAAGGAAAATATACCTGTAAAAAGCATTTTGCATACACAGAACGAGCATGAGAGCGTTTTCTCCACTGAACACCGCATTGCGCACATAGCACATATTCAATCACAACTTCTTAAAATTAAATATATATGCACTATTCAGAGGTAGGCCTATGTCTGATCATTAACACAATAACATGATGGATTATTTACATAAACAAAACTTTGTTGCCTTGGGTTTATGTTTTAATCCCCTCCCCCAATACTTCACTTAAGAATAATTTGGTGGGTCTTGAGATAGATTATACTTGTCTAGGTGGGTCCTGGAATGGAATAGTTTGGGAACCCCTGGTTTAGTCTGCGTGTCTGAGAATGCACTGTGCCATTATAAACCTCTTGTTAAATTCTGTACATGCAGGAAATAAATCAGGTCAGAAAGAGACAGAAAAAAAATTGCCAACAACAGACATGCTGGACTGAATTAGGACTTCATTGCCTTTATTGTACAGTGGGAAAACAACTTCAACTGCAGCAACATTTGAATAATGTTGGAGCAAAACCAGATTAGCGCAAATTTGATAAGAGAAAAGCTCTTAAATAACACTAAACCAGCAGTAAGATAGAAACTGAGGGTACTGTATGGCCAAATCTGATCTGAACAAGACTTGATCTGAATATATTAGCTTATAAACAAAATACACACACACGCATGGATGTATGTGCTAAAAACTCTGAAATGAGAAGGGTGAATATTTACATGACACCCTCACAATATGTAAGAGTGTAAGATTGATGGGTGTCAAAGTGGCGGCATTACCAACATGGTGTGTGACGTGAGTTTGAAGAAAGATCTCATTTTACACATGCCCAAACATGCTAACATTTTATCTGACATTTACAGCTATTTTAGCAGTGATCTGATCTGACAAACATGTCTTTGTCTCACCTTAAACCCAGTAATATTATGGAAAGAGATATTTTGAGGAAACAGGACTTTCCACACTTTTTTTCCACTAAGCCATAGAGCTTTTTAAAGTTGGCATGAGAAGGAAGTTGCGATAGACTTTTCTTCTCTATTGTGACGTATATCCAAGTAAAACGGCTTCTCGAACAAGAAAAAAATACAGGGTGGGAATTTTTTTTTTTTTTTTAAATTCTTTTTCTTACTTTATGGACAATGCTAAACCACCTCATTAATAGTCACAAACAGCATTGTTATTTTTTATTAAAACTAAATTGAAGTGGAAATAAAGCTGAAAAATATCAAATATAATATAAATATTAGATTAAACAACTTTAATGAAAAATATAAATGTTGCTGTGGCATAAAATTAGGGTATAAATTGAAGTACTAAAGTGCTATTATATTACTAAAGCTAAAACCAAAATAAATATAATTAAAGCTAAATATGTGATATACATCACAATAGAGAAGAAAAGTATTTCGCTACTTCCGTTTCATGCTGACTTTAAAAAGTGCTATGGCTTAGTGGAAGATTAATAACTTAAATTTGTCTGTTCGCATAAAGCTTGGACTTGGACAACTTTTGTGCTAATCTTCCACTCCTTTTTTGATTCTTTCTAGAAAACAGCTTGGACATTCTGCCTTAAGGCTTATTTATACTTCTGCGTCGAACTGCCGCCGTAGCTACGTCGTAGGCTGTGTGTAGCGCGCGTACCCTTCGGCGTACCCTGACGGGCACCTCTCCAAAAATGTAACAACGCGTCAATTCTACGCGGACTCAAGCGCTGTGATTGGTCTGCCAGAACCCCTCCCTCAGGGTTTCACATCCCTAGGTGCGCGTCAACGCGGACAACGACGCAGAAGTATAAATTAAAACCAACACGTTGCCTACGGCGTATAGGCTCCGGCGTAGGTCCGACGCAGAAGTATAATGAGGCCTTTATGGTGCGTTCACACCGGACGCGAATAGCGCGTCAAGGCCAATTTATACTTCTGCGTCGAGTGTACGCCGTAGTGTACGTCGTAGGCGACGCCGTCGTGAGCATTTATACTTCTGCGAATGTCTGTGTTGCTCTGCAGTTACACCACCGAAACGCTAGTTGACGTGGGTGGGTTTTAATGTTCCACTGTGTTTACATTCCTAGCGGCTGTTTTGAGTTTAGGTTTCTACGAGCAATGGCGACTGAAGGAGTCATACAGATGGCTGTATTTCCGCACTTCTTCAAGCAATCTCTCGGTCACTTGGTCTATTTCCATTGCTCTTCACTGATCTTCGGAATTAAAAAATGGCGGGCGGGCGGTGCAGAGTGCAGAAGATCATTCCGGAAATGCGTAGGAGGAAACGCGATGCTATCCAGCCAACCAATCACAGATCTTGCGGTCCGCGTCGCCGCGACGCGTAGTTACATTTTTGAGGAGGTGCGCGTCAGGGTACGGCGAAGGGTACGACGTATGGTACACGTCAATGCGTATGCTACGCCGTACCTTCTACGCGCACCCGACGCAGAAGTATAAATTGGCCTTCAGGCGCGAGTGATTTCAATGTTAAGTCAATGCAAAGACGCGTTATGGGCCTTTCACACAGGACGCGGTATGCGCGGCGCGCATCATTGGCGAGCTCGCGCGCACGCCGCGGTCAAAGTTCAAAATAGTTCAACTTTTGCCGCTGCGCTCTGTGACGATTACCAGCGCGGCCAATAGAATCGGGGGATCCAAACAAGCACGGAAATCAAAATGGATGAACGTCTAGTCTTGTGTGTGTCGGAATTTCCTGAGCTGTACGATACAAGTTTGAGGTCGTATAGGGACATCGTCAGGAAAGCTGTATTCACAAATCAGTATTTTATGAGGATTTGATGCTCAAGAAACATTTATGATTATTATCACTGTTAAAAACCGTTATTTACATTTTTATTTCAGGATTCTTTTATGAATGGAAAGTTCAAAAGAACAGCATTTATCTGAAATAGAATATTTTGTAACATTATAAATGTAGAACGGGACAGATACATTGTTTGCTGCTGACCGAAAGGAGGAACAACAGACGTAATAGCTCCCGCTAAAAGTATTTAAAACTCCGCCTACGTCATAGCGCAGCGCAAATCGCGTTGTATCTGAAGGGCAACGCAGAACCCAGCGGCAAGCGCCGCGCATACCGCGTCCTGTGTGAAAGGCCCATTACACGCAAATGTTTTATGTACTTTTTGTGCATTCTCGCGTTTGACGCGAATTCGCGTCTGCCGCCCGAGTTGAAAAATCTGAACTTCTGCGTCAATTCGCGCCGCGTTAACCAATCAGGAGCCTGCTTGCTGCTGTCACGTAGTGAAGTGACAGTTTATAATGTTATTTTTTGTTTGGCCTCGATAAATTATTTTGTAATATGACTAAAATGCTTGGTGTGCAAAGCAAATCTTTCACATAAAAACTCGATTTCAATATTATGAGAGATACTCATTTTGTATTGAATGTTATTTATTTCATATTCTAGATTATATGAAACATTATTATTCTAATGTAAAGACAACAAACACAATTTAGTGTATAAAAACTTTTAAAAAAATCACAGGACAGGTTTCACTTTTGGAGGCTGGCTCCATTTATTATCAAAACAAAAATAAATGACAGATTAGGTGGGTGCGGGCGAGGGTGAACCTCGCGCCGGGCTGTAGAGCGCGGGCTCGACAGGCATAGACCACTCGAGGCCGAGGCCTTATACGACCTACGCTGTCCTCGTCAGCGTCTTCACCGTTAGGTCCACCAAACCTAGCTCCTGGAGCAAATTGTGAAACTCCTGAAACCCTCCGGAGGGTCTGGTGGACCCGAGTACAGCGGCGATGTCCCCTACGCAGCTGTTTCTGCTCTCCAGAGCATATACGAGCGGTGACTCTCTCGATTAATGCTAATGCTCGATAAACATCTAAAAAAGATGGCCGCCAACGGGTTTCGAAACTTTCGCCTCTGACGCGCGTAAATTTCGCTTCAAACTTTTGTTTTTACGAATTAACACAGAGTGGTCAGGCGTCAAACTAGACGCGAATTTGACGCACAGTAGAGCTCTTTTTGTGTTTCAAAATGGAAAGACGACACATTTTCATTTCTAACCTTTTTTAAAGGTACAGAGGTACCATTATGATTGTTTTGCAGCAAGAAACCTTGATTAACATTATAACTGGAATTCAGGAGGAAAAAATTCAAAAGTGTAGAAAATGGCACTTTTAAATATTCTTTTACAAAAAAAAATGTCATCAAATGACAAAATTCATAATTTCTTCAACAAATACATTTTTGTGTGTGAATGTTCCTGGTTTATAAATGGAGTTACGGGTTTCAAGGCTATGCCAGCAAAAGTCAGTTTTCTCCCAAACTCATTCTCTCCTCTACCAAACTCGGAGTACACTGTTTCTCAATGACACAGAGGTCAGAGGAATATTGAGTGTTTGTTTGTGCCATGCTGGTGGTATGCGTCTCTCAGCGTGGTCTTTTAATAACTACGCCTACGCTGCTGGGCACGTGTGCCAGCCAGATGGTTCCTGTGGCATTATCTTTGAAGCACCGCTGGTGTAGATGGATATGATATCAGAACAAAATCATTGATAGGTCATGAAAAATGGAAAAAAGGAGGCGAGGATGTACAGAGAATGAGAGGGACAAGCTAAAGATACTATCCACACAGTTAATGTCAAGTAACTCTTGTTTTAACTCAAGTAACAAGCTTGGTAAGGCTGTTTACCTTATCTGCACTGTCCTGGTCTCTTCTATGTCTGCTGATGCGTCTCGGTACCGTCACCTCATAAGAAGAGAGCTGAGAGGTCTGCTGGTTTATTGAGCCTATGAACAGAAACAGTCCCATCACAACACTGTCTACCCATAAGACCAATACACACACTGACACACAATGAATTATACAAGATATACAGGAAAACTTGCACTGTATAAGCAATGGTCATTCATTTCTCCAACTATTTTCCTCCATTATTCCTCTCACTGCAACGAAATATATTTATACGAAACTACTATTGTGATCATGGCCAGGTGATTAGATTGGGTGCAATTGACTGGTTGTAAGTGCAATCAAGTGTTCAGTGTTTTTTTTTATGTTGGTGGAAACAGTGCTGAATGGGCATGAAGAGAGGAAGACCTCAGGAAGGAGAGGCATCCCACCCGCTCCTGAGTCATCAGTCACAAGTTGGATGAGACTTCCTTTACCATTTTCCCGAAAAGGGTAGATAAGATCCATAATGCTTGCGTCCCTTTACTGAACATTCACACAAAATTCTCAGAGAACCATTTATCTTGATCTTCAGGCTTTCACAATCAAAACATGCCCTCAATTTCTCTAATAGCCTGTGTGTTAGCACTCGTGTAGGAGTCTCACTATTTCTATACCTGAAACGCTATAATAAGTGTAAGCAGACACTTTTAAATCGACTTACAGTTTACTTATTACACAGGGCTTAACGGGTCTGATGGCCCACAGCCAATGAAAGAGCATTTCTGGGCCAGTTGACAGCACTGTCATGTGCTATAGCCTTCAGGCCAGTGCTGCACTCACTGTCACTAGGCTATACGCTGATTTCACGCAGCCGCCATTTTGAAATCGAAAGTGAGGCTCCGGTGGGAAGAACCCCGGAAGTAAAGATAAACAACAATGCCTTGGATTACCAACCTGAAGCTGCTGCCGCGATTTACACTATTGGATGTTAATATTCAATATAGGATATGTATATAGTTCATTCCTGCTTCTTTTTTTACATTCTGAATTATATATAAAAAAAATATTTTATTTATAAATGAATTTCACTGTATATAGTCTAAAGTATGAAAGAAATGTATGTAAATTTTTTTAATTGACACAACATCATTAAACACAAAAATACGCCATCGCATTCATGACTCTCCTGTGATTAAAGGCGACACTTCCGGTTTTCTTCCCACCGGAGCCTCGCTTTCGATTTCAAAATAACGGCTGCGTGAAATCAGCGTATTTCTTTGTTAACTGATCATGTACATGTGTGTTGATGCAAAAACAAACTGTTTTGAAATTGTGAAAATAATATATTTATATCTGCCATGTTACATTATAGGTGTATAATTGCCAGTTATAAGCTACAGCAAATTAAACAAAGATATATGTTTTTGCAAAGAAAATTAAACATTTAACGGAAAACATTAACATATAGCCTATTTAAACATGTTAATACATATATAGAGACCAATAGAGACCTATATAGTATAGCCTACATGTTAATAAATAAATATATAAAAATATATTTATTTTTAACATATTTTACTACATTTTCTTGTTGTCCCAAATGTAATTCAAGACTTACTTTCAAGTAAAGATACATGTTTTTTGACAGTTTATAAAGTCCACTCAAACAAGACAACATCCTTGTCCTAATTCAAATTATGGAAAAGTGTTGGAAAAGATGTTAATCTACTGGATTGGGCAAATTGGCAGTTAAAAGTGTCAGAAATGACTTAAATACTGTAAATTTCATACTGATCTTAAAGTAAAAGCCCATTAGACTCAAGGGTGAGGTGATGCCTATAAATTCGGAATTAACCCAAATATGCTATTATTGAACTGCTTAAGCTTCTTAAACGTACACACGGCCAGAAGAGGCAGAGATGAAGATATATGTACACCGGACATGATAGTCTTTCTTTCCTATCAAAATAAAATATCTCTATTGGTTAAACAATGTACAACATCACTGCAAAACATGAAAGGCTCAAACAAACATTGATTTGTCCTTCAAACGGGCAAAGGTGTATCACAAAGTGAAACTACAGAGAAACACCAATATTTTAATGTTATGTGCATGTCTTTTGGAAAGCTAGTGGTTTTACTAGCTAGTGAAGTAAAACAAATGTAAAAGTAAATGAATAAAGAGCAGTGCCTGTAATCCAGTGGTCTATGGCAAGCCTTTTTAACATTTATTCCTAACTAGCACCTATTTTTATGTTACTATGTTACTTTTTTTTATTACAAGTAACAGTCACTAGTACATTTTTAAATATCACAAGTAACACAAGTATTCATTCGTCACAAAAACATATTCATTACATACTAGTATTTACTGCTTTGAGTTTGATATTCAATTGTATTGTTACTGGTAACAAATTATTGCCATCAACTTCTGTTCAAAGGATTCAACTTCCAAGGATTTTTCAAATCGAGACCAAATTTTTGGTCATACTGCCCAACACTATACGTTACTTGCATATTGATTGCAGCTCCCTGAAACCTGCAAATTATATACAATATAACTGTCTTCCAAGGGAAGATTTGAAAAGTAATCTTTGACTATTGTAAGTTAGTTTTGTTAAACTAATGAAAATATTTAATTTAAAAAAATCAAGTAAATATTACAGTTTTAATATTATTAGTAGTGTTAGTAGCTTTTTAAAGTATTATTATTTTAAGTATTAAGTATTATTTAAGTCTTTTTTTACAGAAACATTAAACAAACAATGTCTCAAGCACCATCATTTCATAACTTTTAAATATAATAAGAATTTTGTGACAAATAATAAGTGTTTTCATATGACAAATATGCAGTCCTACATTTACATTTATAAATGGTTGCCACGTTTTAGTTCTAATTATTATAGTTCATATTAAAAGTTTTTATGCTTTCAAACAATATCCCATATACATGTATACAAATATTTTGAAATGTATAGAGAATAAAAAAAAATGTAGGCCTACTAGCCAAGCTGATTCTTTTTCCAGCATGTCTGCAAAGGGTTGTAAAATTAAGATTTTGACTACCAAAATTTGGAATACACACTGAACATACTAGTGTCCAAAAGTACTTGAAAGATTGGAACAGATACTAGTCAAGTATGCATATGAATAGTTGACAGTAAAACTAGACATACTAGTCGGAAGTGAACAGTTGGTATTCTATTCTATAGTTCAATATTCTATAGTTTCTAATGGAACTGAAAAATCACAAGTCACTATAGGAGTACTTGCTATTTCTCAGAAAGTACTAATATAAAAATAGCTACAATTTACTTTAAGGAAAACATGTTAAAACAGCTTGTCATAGTGGTGCCTATACACTCAAACAGTCAACATTGGTAAGTGTTGTGGACAATGTATGACTCGCAATGGTGTCTGTCGCTGCTGTTCTCTCACCTCCACTGCTGTCGATGAGCGCGTGAAGCATTAACCACATAAAGGCGCTTTTAACAAGACGTGAACAAACTGCATTAACCATGTCTGTAAAGTATCCGTATTCAAATGCCGTTCCGAAGTAACGTAAAATGTTGCCCTCTCTTCCTTATCCAGGCGTTGTCCTCCAAGCAATGGCAATGAGCCCGCTCCACATAACGTTCCCGTGGAGAAAAAAATAGATACGGCACAGTTTCAGCTACCTGCTCATTTTATTACACTTTATCCTTCTGTAATAAGTTTGTTTAACAGGATATCAGAAAAAGGGTCCTGTTTCAGTTCTCTGTTCGAAATCTTCGGATTAGGCAATTTGCTAGGACTTGTATCTCCAATGAGCCCCGTCTGTAGTAGAGGGCGAAACCGAGCATGCGTCACCAAACAGTTTAGCTTTTTAACCCTTTACTTTAGCCTGATATGGCAATGCAAACTACTAGAACACTAATTCGTATGAGCTTTTAACTTACTTTAACCCGCCCACAAAAAATAGCCACTGTTTTGCAAAAAAAAGAACACTCTTTGTCTGTTATTGTTGCTAGCAGTTAAAAATATGAGTTAGGGATAGTCTAAAAACTACACATACATTTACTCTTTTTCTAACGAAAATAACTGCGACGGTTCACTCTTTTAAAACAACTATTGTTTAATTGCAGTTTAGTGCGGTTGATCATGCATTGTCATCAAGGAAGCACGAAATTACTGAAATATTATGAAACAAAACGAAACTACAAATAATGTAATTTGACTCGGTCCACAGGTAAGTATCGCATATTATCGCGAGAGTTCAAACAAACAGCTGATGCTTTGAGTCACACACATTTTAAATAGTATTATTTATCCTTGTTTTATGACGACTGGTATTAGGTTAGTATAATTGTCGATGGATTTTTAAATGAATGTATGAGTATACGTTAAACATTAATAACAATGCTTGATTAACTTGGAGGACTTAACTTGCTTCACGGTATATTCCTGCTTTGCTAACATTTAACGTTACGTACAAACATCAGGTGACTTTCATTCCTTTACAGATAATTATCAAATTATAGAAGCATTGTGTTTCGAAAGTTGTATTCCAGATAATATAATAAGTAGCCTAAGTATTCTACTGAACAGTTGTTTTTATGATAGCTAACAGAGGTTATGCAGATAATTGTATTTGATTGTGTTTTCTTTAAGCACCAGTATATGAAGTTAGATGGGTTAAAGAAATAGAGAATAACATATTTCTGTGGAACTTTAACGGTTCTCCAGTGGCATCAGGCTTTGGTTTTTAAGTGTGATGATGCAAACATGCTGTCTCCGTAGGCAGCCACTAGATCTGAAACAGATATGCATTTATGTTGTATAGTGGAATTAAGGCAGCTTCAACATGGACTCAACGGCAAAAATATTGGAGGAAAACTTAGAGAAGATTTTGAAGGGTGAGGGACTTGAGTTGAGAGAGTTTGATTTAGCCCCGGAAGTGCAGCCTGTCACACTGAGGAAAAACGTCTGTTACATTGTCAGCGCAGTGATCTTCAACTCAAAGGTAAAGATTGCGTCATTCTTGCATGTCTTTTAAGTTGTCTTCTCTGAGTTTTAGAGTCTGTCCGGTGTCCTCTTATTACAGTCAGCCCCCTGCCGAACATCACTTAATTAGTTTCACTAATGAGCTGTACAATTTCACTGGGAGCATGACATTTCTTTTTTGTGTGTGTGTGTGTGTACTGGCAAAAGAAAGTAGTTTTGTAGCTAACAAGGCGTAACTGTAGACAGCACAGTCAAGGTTGCTTTCTCTTACACTTCACATAAGCCAGT
The DNA here is from genome assembly GCF_965113295.1 of Leuciscus leuciscus. NCBI lineage: Eukaryota > Metazoa > Chordata > Actinopteri > Cypriniformes > Leuciscidae > Leuciscus > Leuciscus leuciscus. The sequence continues at coordinate 27,616,092 of NC_138737.1, read as the reverse complement.
ATTGTGTCGGTGTCCATTTAGGGAGAAAACAGAAACACTCCTGGTCATCCTGGACATGATCCGAATATTGTAAGACCTGTCATTTTTGGCTAGCCAAATTACATTTAAAACATATATGATACATACTACAAAAACAAACAACAACAACAACAACAAAAACACTTCAAATGCACTATCCCATTCCAGAGTTATTTTATGCTTCAAATATTCACAGTTTTTAAGATATCCATACCATATACAAGCCATGAGAAAGTTTGATATGCTTAATATTTCAATTCATGATTTTTATTAAATTTTTTATTTCAGGTTTTTCCATTTTCCAAAAATTAAAGTATAATATGAATTCAAATTTTATTATATAATTAATATATTATAATAATAATATTATATTGATTTATATATATATAGGGGACACTTCAATATTTTTGATCTGCCTGCTTTGACAACATTGTATGAGAACTGAACTGAACTGGACAATGACATCACTGTTTTCTCCAGATAACTAATGATTTATACAACAGAAATGAATCAATGCTGATTAAACTGGACTATGAATTTCTTCTAGAGCTGCTGTATAGCCAAAACAATCTTTGTTGCATTAATTGCCTGTTATCATTGTAAAGCTGCTGCTTTGAAACAATCAGTATTGTTGACTATATTGTTGACAATCAGTATAGGTGACATATATGTGTATATATAATACTGATAGAAAACCAAATAATGTTAACAAAAAGATTATTTTATTAGACTGAACAAATGAAAGCATTGTTTTTTCACATTTTATTGTGATTTAAAGGAATAGGTCACTTAAAAAATGAAAATTCTGTCATACTCATTTGTTTCAAACCTGTATGAATTTCTTTCTTCTGCTGAACATAAAGTTATTTTGAACAATGTTGGTAACCAAACAGTTGATTGACCCCATTGACTTCCATAGTAGGAAAAAAAAATGCTATGGAAGTCAATGGGGTCAATCAACTGTTTGGTTGCAAAGATTCTTCAAAATATCTTCTTTTGTGTTCAGCAGAAGAAAGAAATTCATACAGGTTTGAAACAACTTGAGGGTGAGTAAATAATGACAGAATTTTAATTTTTAAGTGAACTTTTCAACTATCAAAGTTATTTAGCTGTTAGTTGAGCCACTGGCACACATTAGCCCACAACTTACATTTTGGGAAATATACTTTATTTCATGGCTAATCTTTAACCTAAAATGTTTATATAATGGCAATTCACCAGCATGTACAGTATGACACATGATACTTTGACATGCCAAAACAGTTTTGTGGTATAAAAATTCTCTAAATATTTCAGTAACACTTCAACAGTGTCATTGTTACACGTTACATGTAGTTACTATAGTAATAACTATAAATTATGCATAATTACATACCCTAAACCAAACACTAGTCTCTAACCTAACCTTATAGTAAGTACATCTACATAGCAAGTATCACTCAGTACTTCAATGTATAACTACACTCTAAGTGGGCACCAATTCCACTACCCATGATTAATGTCAACTTCTTCAGACATTAAAGTTTTGCATGTGTGTTTGCTTGTGTCATACAGGGGGAGGTGTTACTTGTTCAGGAGGCAAAGAGAGATTGTTATGGCAGATGGTACCTCCCTGCAGGTCGTATGGAAGAGCGTGAAAGCATTGTAGAGGCACTGCAGAGGGAGGTCAAAGAGGAGGCAGGAATAGACTGCCAGCCAATCACACTGCTGCTGGTTCAAGAACAAGGGCAACAGTGGGTTCGCTTCACCTTCCTCGCTGAGGAAACAGGTTAGATTGAATTATTGCACGTTAATTCACGGCTGCACGTTATATATCGAAATTAAGTTGATATCACAATATGGCACAATATGTGCAGTTGTCAAATCGCCCAGGCTGCAATTAAATAAATATAATTAAATAAATTGAATTATTATGAATTAAATAAATTGACTAGATATTATAGAGATAGATATTATAGACTCAGCAAAAAGGAAAAGTCCCTTTTTCACGATACAGTAATTTAAAGGTACACTACTGAATGTAAATTTAAAAATGAGTCAATACATCATCAATCCTTCTTCCAAAACTTGTTTTTGTTTTACCCTCATTTACTATGGTAAGCCTATTATAAGTGTTAATATTTTAGACATGTTGGGGTGGTTTTCGCGGGAAATTGTGTACAGACGTCACTCGCCCGTGTGTGTCTCATCATATCCCTAAATAGAGAAAAGTTGCTACTTTGACACGTGTATGGTGTTTGAGTGGCATAGGTTAGCTAGAAAAGTTTACATGGAGCACGCTAAATCTCGACCTCCGGGAATCTCCTGTTTCAAAAAATCATTGAACAGGGGAGAGTCTATTGGCAGACTCTAATGCGTCAGAGCTCGTAAGGAAACAAGAATCAACATTCAAATAACTGTGCTGACCCAGAGAGAGCAGTTATCATGTATAGATATGAAGCAGCTTCACAAACAGTCTTTTCAACCACATCGTTATTTCTCTGTTACAAATATTCGGCAGCTATCACCCTGTAGCCCAAGACTGGTTTAAAGACAGTACATTACGCGTTTGCAGGCAGGCGTCATCTTGGAAAACAATCTCGACTAATCGAGTCACGAACGCCGTACTAAGTGAGCTGGTCGATAGTCATTATGCTACCGTGTTAGTGTGAGGCTATTTTGAGCCTTGTTAGTGGTATTAACTAGCGATTTACTTTTACTTACTCTGTGCCCCATATACTAGCGTTATAAGCTAATCTGTTTTTAGAGATAAAACTCTTTACATTCGATTTTCATGAAAAAGCATCCCAGGGAACGATCGACTCGGTAACCATGTGTTAATTACCCCTAGGTTCATTTTTCACCGGAATTGTCCTTTAAACCAAGGTCCTGACTCTCCGTGGTCATTAAAAATCCCATTCGAAAAAATAGTAGGGGTGTAACCCCGTCATCCTGGCCAAATTTTGCCCATTGGCCTCTGTCCATCATCATGGCCTCCTAATCATTCCTATATACTGATTGGTTTCATCACTCTGGCTGCGTTCGAAACCACATACTCACTGAGTAGGTATTTCAATAAGTACTTATTTAATGAGCGCTAAAAGTGTAGGTACTATATAGCCTGAAAGCATGAAGTATGAATGCGATCCGGACATAATCCGCCATGTTGAGGTTATCATTTGACCTATGGCGTTATCGTAAGCGCAACAACTTAAAACATATGAGCGACAGGTTTAATTCATCTGTCTGTAAATATCTTGATATTGATGAAACGTACTCATTTTGTGGTCTTGTTGAAGAAACAGCTGCCAATTTATTTTGTGATTGTAGTATAGTATTTTGGGTTGATTTTAATTCTTATATTTTTAACCCTTTTAATGTGACCCACAGTTTTAACCTTAAAGATAATATTTTTTTATTTCGGAAACCCAAAATCATTATCTCTTGAATATGTTGTTAATTTCTTAAAGCAGCACTCAGTAGCTTCGGGACTTCTTCGCTGTATTCTCGCTTTTTGCTCGCAGGTTTCTCTCTAGAGCTCCCCCCACAGCTTCGGAATAGATATTTGACAACACTGTTGTAAAAACTCGTTGTTGATTCTCAGACACCAGAGGCTATAGATCAACGACATCAAAGCAGATGGGACGTTCTTTAAAACGTCTTCTTCATTCGGGTTCGGACAGCGTGAGGGAGCGCAATAATGACAGCATTTTAGCAGATTTCTTTTGGCCGTAAAGCAATTGTTTACATCGCGAGACCTGATATCACGCGAGACTTCCTGACACAGCGGCCGGCGGCCCGCCGGCTCAAAGTTGCAAGTGCGTATTTTCCGCTCACGGGCACCAGGGGGGTGCGAAACGACCACCATTCAACCCGAAATAAGTAATATAACCATTCCAATGACTCCGAAGCTGTTCAGTTAAGGTAAAAAAAGTTACTTAGTTCACCTTTAAGTCAATGGATATAAACGGTTATGTCTACGGAAGCTATCAAAATACAGCAAATCACCTTTTGAAAGTAACTTGGCACTTCAGATGACAACTTTATCGATTATGTCGTTACGGTTTCTGGTTTCTGTTCATACAATATCAGTCAATGGAGCCCGACTTCCAGAAGCTTCATGACATTATTTGATGATGCTTTTGAAGCTTCATTGTAAGAACAGAAACCAGCAGAAAAAACTTGACCAAAATCACATCCTGTCTTTTGGTCTTTTTCTAGAAGCTCTCGCTGGCTCTGGGCTCACTGAGGATGAAAAGACCACAGCAACATTCGGGCCAGATGAGGCAATAAGGGCAGGTGGAGTGATGGAGGGTCTCATCCATGGCACTACACCATTTCCAGGATGCTGCTGTGGCTCTTCATCCTCAGTCTCATATCAGTCTGCAGACATTTCAGATGCTACAAAAAATGCACAAACGTCACCTTGCCTTGCAGGCCCTAGCTCTGCAGCAAATCCACAAAAATCAAGAATCAGAAAAGTGCTGTAATGGCTATGTTTGAAATTAAAATGATTAAAATCAACTACAACTTAAGATTTAAACAGATTTTTTTTTACTAATTTCTGTTGTATACTCACTCAAAGCCTTTAATGGATGCATTCTGCTTCATTAGCCAATCACCACCAGATAAAAACACACGTGTGCTCATCTGTCCCTGTAACATCTAAACAAGATTCAAGTTTCCTCTGTGATTTATGTGCTCAATACTAAATTCATTGTTGAGGTAGTTGCTGATGTGTCACTTTTTATCCAACACATATGTTCCTCAATTATCAACTGTACTTTTGGACATATAAAAAAGATAACTCAAATGTAGTTACTTTATGTAGATTAAACTTGAGTCTAGCGTCTTTACACCTTCAACAATTCAACAGTTTACTCTACAGTAGTTCAACAAATTTTAACACAAGGAACCATGTTTACTAGCATTTCAAAACACCCTCGTCTCCCGTGGCTTCCTGGGAAAGCTGGGATAGAAAAGTATCCATCGATGACTGCTTCGGAATCTGGGCGGATACAGTAGGTCATCCGGGGATTTCTCGCCTACTGTTTTATGAATACTGAGGTTTCGGACATACTACTCTTTTTACATACTGTTTTCTCCTACTATATAGTAGGTAAGTAGGCATATTCTGACGTAACATTAGTATACACACGTCCGAATCTTGTGAGAATTAGTACACCACCCAGGTATTTCTCGCCTACTCTTTTAGGAATACTAAGGATTCGGACATAGTATTCGTTCGCCTACTGCTTTTTGCCTACTATATAGTAAGAATATAGGCTGGGTAAACCCAGCCTGATCTGCCTGCGATTTGATTTTGAGCTTGGTCTGGTGATAGCCAGACTAATAAGTATGTGGTTTCGACTGCAAACTTGGTCTCCTCTCCACCAATAAGCTGGTGTGTGGTGGGCATTCTGGGCACTATGGCTACTGTCACATCATCCAGATGGATGCTGTGCATTGGTGGTGGTTGAGGAGATTCCCCCTTCCATATTTGTGAAGCACTTTGAGTATACAGAAAAGCGCTATATAAATGTAACAAATTAAATATTCATATTATCACAGAAGTACTGGGGTAAACATTTACAGTATAGTTCGGATATTAACGCTTATGTCTACGGAAGCTATCAAAATACAGCAAATCACCTTTTGAAAGTAACTTGGCACTTCAGATGACAACTTTAGCGATTATGTCGTTACGCCATAAAAAATTTATTTGTCATTGAATCATTCATTCAGTTCATTCAAGGTGTTTCATCCAGTAACGAAACAAGTGAAGTATTTATGATTGAGTCATTTGAATTGTTCATTCATATAGTTTATTTTTTATTTTTTAAAATAATTGATTCAGATTAAATAAACCTTTTAAGTAAACTGCAGCAATTAACATTTTGTCAGAACCTCTAGTAAATGACATGTTATTGTTTTTATGTTGTCTGTTTAGAATCGTGGGAGAAATGTGATCTCTGTTTGAAACCAAAAAATCAAAAACCAAAAGATTTTTATTGTAAAGGGTTTAAACCATGTTTTCCATGCTTGTTCAATGAACAATAAACAATCAATTAATAAACATGCACCTGTGCAACGGTGGAAAGAGTTTTTATTTTAATTTTATACTATGTTGTTCACGTTATAGTTTAAGTTGGTTCTTATTGGTTTTTGGCTCTTGTATATGAACAACCAAATAGAGCTATTCAAGTAATCTGCTTAAAATTTGTGTATATTTTCATATCGCAATATGTAGAGATGAAAAATAAAATCAGTTTTGACAAAATAATACTACTTTTCAACAGGAAAAATCTCTTTTTTTTTCTCATTGTGCCACCAGGGGGCTCTCTGAAGACAACGGCAGAGGCAGATGCTGAATCCCTGCAAGCTCAGTGGTGGGATCGTGAGTCTCCACTTCCTCTTCGTGCACGTGACATACTGCCCCTCATTGATGCTGGAATAAAATATCGCCAAAATCCCTGGTTTCCTGCGTTACAACCTGTTGACTTCCCTTGTCACGTTATTTGCCAAAGACTTTTCATCACATTCGTCTCCAGCAGTGGTAGCACTGACACCGGTGATGAGGACCGCCTGTGGCTTCTGCTGAGCAATAATAATGCCAGTTCTCATCCCAGTCTTCCTATTGAATTATCAGTTAACATCTCGTGGTCTGCGCACAGACTGATTAAGAAGTGCATACCTTCGTCTTTTGCGTTCATAAACATTATTATATGTGGCATTCTGGGAGTGCAGCACAATGGGAGAACACCAGGGAAAACGGACGGCATCTGCTTCAACACACTTGTGTTAATGGAAAATTCAGAGGGAGGGCCTGAAATCAGCAGCCCACCACCATTGGAGAGTGACAGTTACAGGTGGCATGAAGTGACCAATCAGAGCCTAAGGGCAAAGATAAAACAGAGGATTAAAGATGGGTCTGTTCTGCCTATTCAAAGTTAATACTGATGCTCTGCCACTCTAGTAGAGGATCAGGACATTATGCAGGCCAGAATTGAACCTGCATTTTCCACATGGAAACCAAAGCTCAACGTGTCTGTTGCATGTATGCTAACTGCTAGGTCATGGCTCAAATGCGTTAATAACATTGCACGTTTGAAATATTAATCTTGTGTAAATAAAATGATTATTTATTGTTCAGTAAATAAACTGTCATTAAAATGTTCATTTTAAGAAATACAGAAACAAAATTATTTAAAAAAGTAAAGAGTCTGAAAGGATTGAATGAGAATGAAATTATTAAATTATTAAAAAGGTTTTTTTTTTTTCTGTTGTATTACAAATTTAGACCTGTTTTTCCTTGTAAGTTAAATGAGTCAGATCACGGAGACACTAACCTATTGTCTTTAATGGCTCTTGGAGCCAGAGCCACAGTCCAGACGTTGAATCGTTAGGCTGATTGGATTAGCACATATGCGTTTGAATGGTTATGCTGATTGGACTGAGACTGGTAACACGCTGGAGTCTGGGGCGGGTTCCTTAACCTGTATACTCATTTACATGCTTTGTTTGAATTTGTCTCCACCTTCAAAAGTCCCTCCTCCTAAAATGCCTATAAGACACCATGAAAAGTTATGTACTTTAGATTTTTGTTGGACGAACTGCAGCCACGCTCAATAAAGAATAACTTCTGTTTGAACGTGATCCCAACATCTCCTGGTTTTTGCTTCGATGAAGGAATAAAAGTTTCCAACACTTCACTCCTTCGTGCACGTTCATTACAGCTACCGTGACTGATATTCTTTTAAAGTATATTATTTCCATAAGTACTCTCTTTAAAAGTACGCCAACGTGTACTTCATTTTCACAAGGGACTTTGGACATTAAGGACATTGTTATATAACATATATATAACAAGACACCCCCAATAAAGGAGTGGTTCTGCAGGTGGTGACCACAGACCACTTCTCAGTTCCTATGCTTCCTGGCTGATGTTTCGGTCAATTTTGAATACTGGCGGTGCTTTCACTCTAGTGGTAGCATGAGACGGAGTCTACAACCCACACGAGTGGCTCAGGTAGTGCAGCTCATCCAGGATGGCACATCAATGCGAGCTGTGGCAAGAAGGTTTGCTGTGTCTGTCAGCGTAGTGTCCAGAGCATGGAGGCGCTACCAGGAGACAGGCCAGTACATCAGGAGACGTGGAGGAGGCCGTAGGAGGGCAACAACCCAGCAGCAGGACCGCTACCTCCGCCTTTGTGCAAGGAGGAGCACTGCCAGAGCCCTGCAAAATGACCTCCAGCAGGCCACAAATGTGCATGTGTCTGCTCAAACGGTCAGAAACAGACTCCATGAGGGTGGAATGAGGGCCCGACATCCACAGGTGGGGGTTGTGCTTACAGCCCAACACCGTGCAGGACGTTTGGCATTTGCCAGAGAACACCAAGATTGGCAAATTCGCCACTGGCGCCCTGTGCTCTTCACAGATGAAAGCAGGTTCACACTGAGCACATGTGACAGACGTGACAGAGTCTGGAGATGCCGTGGAGAACGTTCTGCTGCCTGCAACATCCTCCAGCATGACTGGTTTGGCGGTGGGTCAGTAATGGTATGGGGTGGCATTTCCTTGGGGGGCCGCACAGCCCTCCATGTGCTCGCCAGAGGTAGCCTGACTGCCATTAGGTACCGAGATGAGAACCTCAGACCCCTTGTGAGACCATATGCTGGTGCGGTTGGCCCTGGGTTCCTCCTAATGCAAGACAATGCTAGACCTCATGTGGCTGGAGTGTGTCAGCAGTTCCTGCAAGAGGAAGACATTGATGCTATGGACTGGCCCGCCCGTTCCCCAGGCCTGAATCCAATTGAGCAAATCTGGGACATCATGTCTCGCTCCATCCACCAACGTTGCACCACAGACTGTCCAGGAGTTGGCGGATGCTTTAGTCCAGGTCTGGGAGGAGATCCCTCAGGAGACCATCCACCACCTCATCAGGAGCATGCCCAGGCGTTGTAGGGAGGTCATACAGGCACGTGGAGGCCACACACACTACTGAGCCTCATTTTGACGTGTTTTAAGGACATTACATCAAAGTTGGATCAGCCTGTAGTGTGGTTTTCCACTGATTTTTGTTGTCAGCACATTCAACTATGTAAAGAAAAAAAGTATTTAATACGATTATTTCTTTCATTCAGATCTAGGATGTGTTATTTTAGTGTTCCCTTTATTTTTTTGAGCAGTGTATATTTAATATGAGAAATACACTGAAGATATTATGAAATGAATCATTTCACATTAAGTTACTAAATATGTATAGTAAACATTTAAGTTTGTCTATTTTACCTGCCTGTTTATTTTATATTTGCCTAATACATAATTTGCTAGTAGCTATAAGGGGCATGTACACAAACATGAAAGTGAGTCCAGCCATGCCACAGTTTTAAGGACCAGTGTGATGTACAGTTACCTCTGAGAAAAGAGTTCTACCTCCATATTAATTAATCTGGTTAACATTTTATAACATTATTATAATATATTCTATAAAATCAATTATAAAATCACTCAATTATTTAATAATGTGGACTAAACAATGAGGAAATAATATTACAGGGTTCGAATGTTTATACTTTCATACCTTTTAATTTTTTTTAATTTTTTTTTTAAAGGTGCATTGCGCAACTTTTCATGTTAAAAATACCCGTTTTCTAACCCATACATGCTTAAACAATTGCCTTATGGGCTGAATGAGCCCTTCTCTGATCACTGCGATTGTCTCTATAATCCTGTACAGTAAAATAAATAAGAGGGATTCGGGTCGGAATTTGAGACTGGGCGTGACGTCATGCGCGTTCACGGCACGCTCACCTGGCTATGTCTGGCAGGTTTGTGTATTCGCCGCCATTCTCCGTAGAAGATGGATTCTAAGAGACCAGCTTGTAGTAGTTCATTTCAAGCACCAACGCAAACTCCATGTAAGATAAAAAAAAGAAAGAAAACTTTTGTTGTTGCAGTTTCGCTTGCCGCCAGAGGGGGCATAGTTCTGCAAAAACTCAGAGACTTGCGCGATGCACCTTTAAATGTGGCCTATATCATTTAATAGTTTACCAAAACATCTGGGTGTGTAACTTTTTTCAGGATTGTCCAATACGCAAATAGCTTTTGTTTGAATACTGAGAAGTGATTTCTGTCATCGTGTGTTGAAAAATCCGGAAACAGGAATCGTGTTTGAAAGGGAACGTCACCTTATCTACAGCGATGTGCACGAGAACGTCAGGCTTTTAACAGATATTTTAAGGCTATTATGTGACGCCGGCTTGCAGGCAAGTCTATAAAGAACACAATTATTTCAAATGAAACGCATTTATTTATAATCTTAATATAATAGTTTGCTTCTCAACGTGTAGGCTACACGTAGTCCTCCTTAACGCACTAGTGCTACATATTTAACTTAGCTTAATATGAATGAAGAGCTGGATGAAACACGAGACGTGTTAAAACTAAACATAATTTCTCGGTTTCGACTTTTATTCAAACATTGTTTTTTTTAAAGATGTGTGTGAGGACTGGAGCGTCTGAACAGGTTTGACAAGTTGCTTGACAGTTTGTTTGCACAGAAGCCGTCAATTAGAAAACGTTCACCACATTTAATAAATACAGGCTATTAAAGATCAGTAGGCCACACATTATTAATACATATTATTTCTACATTTGTTCAGAGCGTCTGTTTTAGGTTCGTTTCATCATGTCCACGGAGGAGCTGGTGGAGAGGGTTTTGAGGGGAGAGGGACTGGAAGTGACCGAGCTTCATTTAGTCCCTGAACAAAAGAAACCAGTCACACGAACAAACACATGCTTTGCTGTCTGTGCGGTCATCTTCAATTCCAAGGTAATGTCACAGTTGTTATATAGTGCAAATATTACTTCGGAAACGTCTTATGAAATCATCCTTCCAAATAATTATTTTTTAAAGCTAGACAACTACCCTAAAGGCTCGACCATTAGATGATAGATGTATAATAGGCTAAAGACAATTCTAACCAATTGCTGTAGTAAAGTTACTTGGCATTTCTAATAGTCTATATTTTCTAATCAAGCAGATCCTTTTGTTGTTGGGCTGCAAATTGCAAAATTTATCAAACTCCTAAATTCTTAATCCTTTGTTATTCGCAATTATATCACATGCATTATAGTGATTGATGAACCGGTGAATTCCAAAAGGTTTCGTTTCAGAATAATATCTTTAAAGTTTATATTTGTGGCTTGGAAATTGTAAGAGTTTTCAAGCAGTTAGACTATGTTTTCTCAACTAGTCTACAATTTATTTTCTCCATCTTTAAAGCTACGCTATGTAATTTAATTTAATTTTATAAAAAAATAAAATGTTATAAATGAGAGAGTGCAAAAACTCCTTATCTTATCCTTTAAGAAAAAACTTGTCTTAACTTCACCCAAATACACTTTGATAAACCTAATAATGACTTATATTTTAGAGCTGTCAGGGCGGATTTAGCAGGAAATTGCATTTCTTTACCCATGCGTGTCACGAATTATCTGTACACAGAGAAAAGTAGCTCTGAGTGTGTAGCATGTAAACAAATGACTGACCATGAATCACTCAAAATGGAAAAATTACAGCTTTATTTATTTGCAGTGCCTCAATGATATAAGAAATTGTGCTGATTGTGTACATGTCTCTTTGTTTCACAGAATGAGGTGTTGATGATTCAGGAGACAAAGGCAGTGTGTCGTGGCTCATGGTACCTCCCTGCAGGTCGTATGGAAGATGGTGAAACTATTGTAGAAGCCCTAAAGAGAGAAGTCAAAGAGGAGGCAGGAATAGACTGTCAGCCAATCACATTGCTGCAGATTCAAGAAAGGGGGCCAAACTGGGTCCGCTTCACTTTTCTTGCTGAGAAAACAGGTTAGATATAGAAATGGTGAATGTTTCATGGTTTGCTTGTTTATATAATTGTCACAGTTGCTTAGTGGTTCTTTCATTGCCTGCTCTGTCCACCAGGAGGCTCTCTGAAGAAGCCAGAACAAGAAAACGCTGAATCACTGCAAGCTCAGTGGTACGATCGCGATTGTCTACCTTCAGATATCCGTAAACATGACATTCTCACGCTCATTGACGCTGGGATCAAATATTGTCAATGTCCCTGGTTCACCGTGTTACAGCCTGTTGACTTACCCTGTGATGTCGTCTGTCAAAGGTTTCTTCTCGCATTCACCTCCAGCAAAGGTAACCGTGACGAGGACCGCTTATGGCTATTGCTGAGCAAAAACTTCCAGCTTCCTGTTGCGGTCTCATTCGAAGCACAAACTCTTGCATTCACCCCCAAAAAACTGGTTGAGAAGTGCATGCCCTCCATTTATGAGCAGCTCAGTGTGAATACATGTGGAATTTTGGGAGTGCAGCACAATGGGAGAGTTCCTGGTAAAACTGATGGGGTATGTTTAAACACTCTTGTGCTATTGGAGTATAAAGAGGAAGAGGAGGAAATCGATCTTAGCAGTCCACCGAAATCAGAGAATGATTGTTTCAGATGGCATGAAGTGACCAATCAGAAGCTGAGGACCGAGATACTACGGAGGATTCAAGAAGGGTCTGTCCTGCCTGTTCAAAGCCTATGAATGAATACACTAAATAGCTTCTCTCAGCTTAGGCTTTGTGTTGTCCATCATTTAGGCGTTAGGTGTGGTTTCTATTTGTAGTGTTTATAAACTTTGTTAATGTTTTAGTAAGTGTGAAAGGAAAAAGTGTTTATTGTAACAACTAATTAAATCACTGTAATATTTGCAAATTGTAAATTTCAGTTGCTCTTTTTAGTAATAATTGACATACTAAATTGTGATTGGTTGTTTATTTCTTTCCAATTTTTTTCAGTAGTATAATGGAATGCGGCACAGAAGCCGTGTTATGTATTAATTTTATGCAAAGCTAAATGGAAACAAGACACGTCAAGTGCTATACAACAGTGTTTTTGACGTTGACACCACTGTTTTGTTTTCTGCAGAGCTGTTTTATAGCTATTTCAACTTTGTTTCATAATTGACAAATTTTGCAACATTTACACTGTTATTGAACCGAATTGAAGTGAATGACACTATTGTCTTATGTAAAGCTAAAGCTTTAAAACATCAGCTATTGCTAAATTGAACTCATTTCATAATTGATGAACTTAACACAGTTATTGAATGGAACTGAACAATCACTATATATATATTTTTGACTGACTCACAAGTTCAGCTTCAGTGCATGCAGCTCAAACAGCAATGCACGACTAAAAACAATAGGGCAAGTAGTATGGAAACACAAAAAATTACTCGAATCAAATTCCATACTTTTCCAGGCTTTTCCTAACTGCACAGGAACCCTGAAAGAGGAAAAAGTCATAGGAATATAATTGGAAAAAGAAGCATTACGATCAGGCAAGAGCTAGAACCCGCGGATATACTAGAAATGTTTTCTAGCGCTGGAGAGACGTTGGAGAGCAAGAAGGCCTGAAAATAGACACGGAGGCTGCTTTGTTTCGCTCGATACTAGAGCAACATTGTTTTTTGCTGTTTCAAAGAACTAAGATATGCTGTTGTTGTTGTAGAATCATATCTGATTCATCCATACTTGCGTGAGATGTCTGATGCGCCAGCTGTTAGTGGTTGCCTGTGTAGCATAAAGTGTTCATTATTTTGGGGGCGGAGCAACTAAGGGAGGGGTGTGTTTGTTTGGGTGTCGATTTCAAATGTTTCGCTCAGAAATTGCTAACTGTACCTTTAACTATGTTAAAAAAAAATGTCACATTATGAACTAAATAACAGGTTATATACTGTATATCTATGGTTTTGTGATAATAAACACATTGATACTAGTATATGAGAACATTCGCTTTGACTGAAGCTATTTATTATTTTACCATTTACAAACTGCCTTTTACAGCAAAAATGTATATCAAGCTACATTTAGTTTCATTTAAGACCATAGAGACATTTGATACAATGAAATCTGCATGAATATTCAAGGAGTTTATTGCTGTGACGACATAAGCAAGGATTGAGTAGAGTCTTCACAAAAGACCTCGATAGAAAATAAAGATCTATTGAGCGTACCAGCCAATGGCAAATCACAAACACACAAATCTTTGTACCTCTCCCGCCCTTAGATTCAGCCATATAACATTCAGAAATAAAACAGCATTGATTATTCACGTTTTAGAGAAGATAAATAAAATTATTTTACACACCATAATGATACACTTAAAGTCCAGTTAATATTTCAAGAAAAAAAAAATTAAGAGGGGATGTGCAATAGCTTAAAATCCATAGTGTAAGAATTCTGATCTGAGATAAGGTTTTGAATTGCATATTTGAACGAAAAAACACTGACAGAAGGAACTGAGCATAAACCAGGTCTCTACACCTCCATTAAACAACTGGCTTGCAGTGGAAGTCGGTGTTACCAGTGTTACACAGTGGTTGACCATACACTGATTACATTACTTGTCCACAGCGGCACTGCCCCCACTGTCATCTTGCTTTTTATATTGTTTATATCCGCAGAGAACATAAAACCATGTTCAATTGGACAACGAACGCTACAATTATAAACGTAAAGCTGCAGAATCACAGCACACTGCAGCAGGAGTCAGATTTCACTTATTAGGCTACGTGACGAGAGTAAGGAGAGATGACTGACAGGCAAGACATCCAACCAGAAACACTCAAATTCAAAGAGGAGTGAATGTGGACCTAAAACTATATTATACAGTGTATAGTAAAAACTTAAATATTGTGCAAGGGACAAAGTTTTTTTCTTCTATTGCTTCCACATAAAGTGAATTGTCATCATCGTTCAGCAAGATGTTTTTTCTTGGGCAAAAGTTAAACTGCCATCAGACAGGTTTGACTGCTCCCTGAAAACAATCATTAAAAGTGACTTGCAAATCTACAAATATTGCCACTTAACTTTGTTCTGTGCAAATCCATTTTCTCCTAATGACGGAGCAATCCAACAGATGTTGTTGGGTCATGATCCTTTGTATTGTCTTTGGTTTAAGTATCATGGATTCATTGCTCTTCTATGGGTAGTTTGACAAATGCTATGGCAGCCAGTTCCTTGCAGAACTCCTCCAGAACTATCACACCTCTCAACAGAGTCATGTGATCCACCCTGACAGAGAGAACAGACCGATACATAAAGATATTTTATCATTAAAAAGAACAACAATAACAAAACAATAAAAACATTTTGTCAGCCTAATATTTACACATTATGAATGCTTCTTAAAGGGGCAGTTCACCCCAAAATTGTCACCACTGACCCCTTTTGTCTTTCCATTTAAGGCTGGAATACACTACACAACTTTTGCCTAGATGTCTACCTCGATAGAGTCTGTAAGTTGCCCACGCTAGTTGCCGAAATCAGTCTGCAGATTTGAGTTGAGAGATATCACAGAAAATCCTGTAGTGTATGACAAGCACAAACTAAATTTTTTAGCTTCAGACTCTGATTCCAACCATTCGAAGGATATCAAACATGTTTAATATTTTGAGCTGATTTTAAAACACGTATCTTTTTCATTTGTCATGTGTTGAGGAGACGCATGTTTCTGTGTGGGTGAGTTGTGTTCACAATAACTTCTGGTAGTGTGTGATCCTCAGTCATTTAATGTATAATGCCCAGTTTCTTTTTTTTCTGTAACCATTTACAAAGTCTGTAATGTATAGTGTTTAAAATTTGTTCAGATTTTGAAAAGTCATGTAGCGACTTGCAGAGAATTCCAGTCTTAAACATATCAGCATTCAGTTTTTGAGGGGCATTATGGTGAGTCAATGATGACAAAACATTCATTTTTCTCATTGTGTAAGACTCTCTTACACAGTCTCCTCCTCCAGTCCCATCAGCTGTCTCCTGATCATCATCAGTCTGTCTGTCACATTGTGGATGTGTTGGATCCTCTGCATTAACTCCCCTATCACCTACAGGAAAATACAAAGCTCATGTTTTACAGATAAATGAGGCAGACAGGGCTGCTGTTCTGAAAGTCTGTTGCTGATACATCAGGCATCAAGCTTTCATTCACAACATCATTACATGTGGGCAGCTTTTAACATGGTTCTCACCCTGACTAGAGTGGAGAAGAGGGATCGTGCTCCAGGGCTCAGGCTGATGTACGGGTCTAGCAGGTACTCATGCAGGTGAGGGTGAGGAAACACAGCTAATCTGGAAAGAACTGATGTCACCTGCAGATTTAGCTCATATGGCTGGCAGAGGGAAACAAATTAAGAATTACAGAAAATGTTATTCTTATTATTCATTCTTATTTAAGATACAAAAGTTATTCAAGATCAGCGAGTGATTTTCTCTTTGTCTTTTGTTATTTGATTAAAGGTATAGTGGAGGATTTTCTTTTTCCGGGTGGATCATCAAGACTATTGGTCCTCCTAATTGTCAATCATTCTGGTGATATGTTTACGTAAGGCCGTCGTACGTGCTCGTCCTTTCTGCGCATGCGCACTTTCAGGTGTATATGTGTGGTGAGCTATGGTTTCAGCCATGCATTGAAGCTCGCTGTTCTCACCGGGTTTTTTCAAAATGTCTGAGGGTCGCAAGAGAAAAAGTGTCTACGAATTGTATGACAAGAAGAGAAGGGCCTCTGAAGAAACGAATTTAAATAGTTTGCCAGGTCTACTTTAACCTTCTATAAACAGAAACACTCTTTGGTTAGAGGTGGCTGAAATGCAACTTTTCGCATAACTCCCAGCCTGTATGGAGAGGTTTCTGAGACTCCAGAGACACCAGAAGCTTCAAATATCTGGCTGGCAAACTATTTAACAAACCTTCCTGAGATTGATACCAGTTATCTAAAAAGATATGGAGAAATAAAACAAACAAACAAACACTTTCTTTGAAAAACTAAAATCTGAATGTTTATTGTACTGAAATCCTACTGATATGTCACTTGCATAATAATTTGGAACAGTGTATATTGAAGTTGAGAGTGAGGGATCTTGCTGAGAATACTACTCTACCTGCTCTAGTATGCGTGCAATCCTGTCAAACAGGGTTTGTAGGAAGTGCCCTTCATAGAATTCTGTGGCTGGGTTGTTTTCAGTGGTTTTTGCAGAATCTGGCCAGTTCCAGTCATGTGAAAGAGCAGTACATTCATTTAACTATAGAGAGAGAGAGAGAGAGAGAGAGAGAGAGAGAGCAAGAGAAAAGGACAGTTTCAGTGTGAGAATATCTGAAAACCAACAAAAAACACAGTTGACAGTTACGTTACGTTCAACTTGACTGAGTAACATGGCAAAACTTGTAACACAAAATTTGGTTGAACTTTTATTTTGTTTTCAGTGTGCCAACTCACCAGTTTGTGTGCATCATGAACGTATGTGTCATATCCTGCTCCCTGAACAAGATGGGATGTTTTTGCCTCTTGGGGCACTAAACACAAGAAGCTAAGAAAATTAAAAACAAGTTAGAAATTCAAACAATCAATCACATGTATAGACATCCAATATATCAACCAGTCCAATTAATTGTATGATTAATCTGAGATTATTGCCACTGTCTAAAAAACTATATTTTTTAATCAAAAATACTGTATATATATAAAAAATACAGTAATATAGTAAAATATTATTAATTTAAAATGACCATTTTCTATTTTAATATATTTTAGGTTTATTGAATATAGATTTTATATTTTAATAGGAAGAACAGAATTTATTTGAAATATTTTAAAATCTTTTGTGACATTATAAACATGTCATTGCCTAATAAAAAAAATAAAAAAAAAAATCTTACTGACCCCAAACTTTTGAACAGTAGTGTGTTTGTGTGTGTATATACTGTATATCCTACACACAAAAGGGTTATGAAACTATTTGATCTCAAGTAACACCAAATATGATGATCCCCTTCCTAAATAAAGACAGCTCGATATTTTGATGTATACAGATCCAGCTGTGTGAGAAAATCATGTTAAGCATGATATTATGAAAATATGTTTCCAAGTGGTTTTTATATTGTCATTTTACTAATGCATTTATTATTATTATTTACAATTAAACTAAAAATAATAATAAAATGCATTTTTTTGTGCCTTTAAAGGTTTTGTTTGAAGATCTGCTTAACTTTGTAAAAATATGTTACAACACAGAAAACCAGACTGGGGACAAACTCTTTTTTTCACAGTACTGTAAGGATAGTATGGTTATGATGCTCCTATAGCTTTTGTCCTTCAAAAATTCTGTTTTTATACAGAGCATGTGAGCGAAGCAGAGCGGTGTAACGCTCCGTTCATAATTCCGCTCTATGTCAGTGCGATCTACTCACGGCCCAAGCGATTGCTCACTGGTATTCCCGCTCACAAAAATCCCGCTGCAACATGAATTTTCTCTGTACTACACGTCTTTCTGTTTGTAATGAATTTCTTTAATGTCTCAATTACAGTAGAGACAGTTATAATGCGCCTATTTGTGGCTTTAAAGCAATATTATATAAGGTGGTATAAATAAACGTGACATGACTTGATAGTGCCGAATTGCAAACATATCCACATGGCTATGATCAGATGCTTTCTTTACTGCTGTTTATTTTTCTTGTATGTTTATTTTGTTATTGAGAGGGAAGTGCGCAGCACATATTTACATATTCATCTAAACAGCACTCTCATCAGCAAACCTGTAATCATTTCTTTGTTCTGCTGAACACAAAGGAAGATATTTTGAAGAATAGTTGATGGGCCCCACTGACTTCCATAGTATTTTTTTTCCATACTATGGAAGTCAATGGTGCCTCACAACTGTTTGGTTACAAACATCCTTCAAAATATCTTCCTTTGTGTTCAGCAGAACAAAGAAATGATTACAGGTTTGGAACAACTTGAGGGTGAGAAAAATTTTCATTTTTGGGTGAACTATCCCCTTTAAAACAATATTTGAACTCCATAATATTAGATCCCATTGCTTATTTCACAGATTCTCAAAACAGCATATCACAAAGGGCATTCTGGGTTGAGCGAGCGGCCGTGAACGGACTGAGTGAGCGGAGCAGAATCTTCAGAAGAATCTTCAGCTCTCCACTCCGGAGGAAACATTACCGCTCCACTCATATGCTCTGTTTTTATATTACAAAGCAAAAACTTCAGTCTTTTAATGATACCTGTTGACGAGGTCAGCAACTTGTGTGTGCGCACTGGGATTACGTCTTTCTCTAGCACTGGGCAGAGACAGAAGAGGCTCCTGGCCACTGAACCCACTGTCTTCATACATGTCTGTGAAAAATGGATCCTCTTCCAGCTCCCTGACAAAGAAAGAGAGTGAGTAATAAATGATGAGCCACTATGAGAAGTAAGAGAATCTGTGTTCAGTCTCTCTGCTCACTCAGACTCTTCCAGAACATCACTCTCAACTGCATGTCTCTCGTCCGCGGCCCCTGATCCGGACAGCCTGTAGCTGCGCTTCTCAAGATTGCGCAGCACCAGATTGGTCAAGATGCTCCTGCTGGGCTTCTGTAAAAGCTCCTCGAAGAGACGCAATGTTGTAATACTGATCTAACAGGGCAAAAGACATGTTGTAACACTTAAAGTGATGCTCTCAAGAGTGAAGACGTATGAATCCTTTAATCTAGTTACCTCGTCTGAGATGTGGTTGCAGTGTTCAATAAGGCGGTAACGTAGAATGTGTGTATGTGTGTCCTGCTGCTGTTCACAAAGTGTGTCATTGCCCAACAGAAACTGAACCAATTCCTCCAGGAGTGCAGGGGAACGTATGTGACGTACAGAACAGGACAGCAGAGCGGTGTGTACCAGAATCCCAACCTCGGACCTGGACACCCAGAGTTAAAAAAAATCAGCACCACTCTTCCTGTCATCCTGCAAACTCACAATTCTCATGACAGCAGACAGCAACCTTTGAGGAGGTTTTGTGATTTCTACTCACATCTGAAGCAGATGAGGCTGGATGACTCCTTTAAGCCACTGAAGGTGAATTGCTCTCGCCAGTTCAACACCAAGTACCTAAAGGTAAAAAACATATATAATTATGTGCAATACGCTTATAATCAACATGAGACCATTTCTATACCATAAAAAATATACTATTAAACAAATTATAGAAATGTAAAAAACGCAAAAAGACTTAAAAATAGTCAAAAATTGTAAAAAAAAAAACCAAACTTAAAAATAGCCTTCATAAATAGCCTGTCATGAAACCCTGCATCGTGGGGAAAATACAAACAACACTTACTGTGCTGAGGAAACATACACTTATGGCACATGTGTCCAAATGCAAAGCTGAACAGGCAGAGGAGAACGAACATTCATTGCCAAATTGTACTTTCGTGACATTTTTATCCTCCGCTGAATAGCGATGTCATCTATAATACAGCACAGTGATTGGGTTCAAATGAATAATGCAGAGAAATGCTCAGAAACTGCTGACGTACATTCGTACTGTCCAGCAACGGCAGCCAATTAGCACTCTGAATTAACACACATACCTCACTTCTCACGACATAGGTTCAACTTTGCTTTTTAAACCGGAATAATGAAATAGTTTAAAACAACAACAACAAAAAAACACTTTCCACTTAATAATAATTGAACGAGTGCTATTGTTGTTTTCAGTGATGTGCAACCTGTACATGTCTGAAAACATCTAAAAAAAATGTGTTTTAGGGTTTCATGACCTTTTAAAACATCACAAAAAAAGAAGGAGCAAAACTTGTTCTTGGCTTGAATGACCTGTTATGTGGACCAAGAGTTAAAAGTCTAGATATTTGAAATGATCAACAAGGATATAACATTTTTAACATATTTATAGGCATACATAGTGTTGGGGGAGTAACTAGTTACATGCAATGGTGTTACAAAATAAATGTAACTGTAAACTGTTACGGTTACTGAGAAAAACTGTAATTAAATTGAATATGATTTGAAAGCTTGCAGCGATGCCTGAAATCAGTTTGATCATGAAAATACAGTTAAGTGCAAGATGTGAAGCGCCAATCTGCCATACACATAACATTATAAATAATGAGAACACTATTGAAATAGAATGTTGTAAATTCTTTGTGCTTAAGTTGCCCGTGTTTCAGCGTTGTTGTTTTGGGAAGAGTGCATCCACAACGTGAGTTACACATTCAGACAAACACGGTCAAGTTCAGGTGTGCAGATGTAAGTTGTAAAATTACTTTTATGTTGTATATCTATATAATTAATCTCATATAGGATGCATTTGGTTGAGCAAACCGCTAGCAAACCGTTTCAGTTCACCGGTGTTCATTAACTCTTCAGAATCAGCTCAAAACAGCTCAAACAGCATTATTGACTATGATTGGGTTATTTGAGACAGTCATATTACTTGTGGATTTTTATTTTTCAAAAACATTGATGATATTATTAATAACCCAGCTGAGTTATTTTTTTCTAATTTTTTTCAACAGTAGGCCTATGTTTTAATTAAAATCGTTTTTCGTCATGGCTTTGAAAACATGCAGGGATGTCTTGAATCATTTGATAAAGTTCCTGAAAATACAGTTAAGTACAAGATGTGCAGCGCCAATCTGTCATATACATAACATAATAATGAGAACAATATAGAATGTTATGAATTCTATGTGCTTCATTGCCCGTGTTTCAGCGCATTGTACAGGAAGAGCGCATCGACAACGGGATTAACACTTTCTGGCTAGCACGTAACTTAGTCCAAGTTCACATGCATTTGCGTCCTTTTGTGCAGATACGTTGTAATGTTACATTTATGTTGTGTATCTAGGATTTCTGATTAATCTCATTTAGGATGTGTCATACAGAACAGGCTTCAGTTAACTGGTGTTCATTCATTCATTCTTCAGCTTCACCTCATGCTGTTTCCTTTTAGATTATTATTTTTTCTAAAACATTGATGCATTATTGATAATGTAGCAGTGTTATTTTATGTAGCTAGTCATATTTTAATATTTTGATAGAAATTTTCATGTCATAATTTTATCAACATTAATTTTAGTAACAGTTATTTTTTGTAATTTCCGAGTACTCGTTTTTGAGACCTATTAGTAATCGAAATGAAAAATTGACAAAAATGCCCATCCCTAGACTTTTTTTATATATAATAAATAACAAACGAAACGCAATAAACACGGTCATGTTATCTTGCTTCCGGAGTTGATGACAGACTTTGACTAAGGCATGTAAGAATGAGCAAAACAACATTTCAGATGCAGTGCAATTGATGACAGACTTTGACTAAGGCATGTAAGAATGAGCAAAACAACATTTCAGATGCAGTGCAATTAGATCAGTCCACTGGTTAGTCAGGTTATGCCAACCCATCACACAGTCGGTCACATGACTTTTTTGATGTGCAACAAGGAATTTATTTGGTAAATGTGTTTCTATCATAGTTTATGCATAGTTTATCTTATCAGATAAAAATGTAAAAAATGTATTAATTGAGTGCATACTTTTTTTTGAGCAGTTTTTTTAATTTTTTAATTTATGCGTATCTTACCATTTCCATCCATAATTTTTTATGCGATATCCCAAAATGCGCATACAAATAGGTGGATGGAAACATTGCTAATGATTTTATTCAGGACATATTTCATACTAATGCAGTTGTACAGATACAATACACACAAGGTCAACACAAAATGAATGATTTTGTCAAACCCTTGGTGCTTCTTTGATGAGCTCATTGCAGTAGTCCAAAAAGCAGAAGAACCTGTGGACGTTCTCACTGCCAGGAAACGACGGGCTCTCCACTGTACTGTCCTGTGTGAACTGAGTCCTGCAAAATCAAAAACAGATCTTCAATAAATGTTTAGAAAAAGAAGATAAGACACATGTCCACAAATGAAGAGTAAACAATTCAGCACTTCATAACAGACACACACCTCCACTGTGCACTGGAGTAGCTGTGGATGTCTGCAGGGTCGAGTGATGAGGGTATGAGGCAGTAAAGTTCAGTCAGTCTCTGAGCGAGTAGGTGACACAGTGGAGTTCGCTCAGCCAGAAGATGTCCAGTGTCTTCCTGTGGTAAACTGACCAGCAGCAGCAAACTCTCCATGGATCTGAGCACAACATGACTTTTCTAAGAGAGAGGGAAAGGGAGTCTTAAAAACAATGATTCTGAATGTAAAGTTGACTGAGCTTTATGGCCCGTTCACACCAAGTCTGATCCAATAAATGGCACAAAAGTTTACAAATCAGATTTTACACAAAAAAGTGAAATTCATTGGCTTTAATGCACAACATATCAATGAACCATAAACTGTATTTTTACAAATATGTTGGAAACAATTGTACTTTTGTACAATTGTATTTTCTATAGTTTTTTTCCCCCCAAACCAAGGATCAGCTTTTAAAACAGAGTGGCAAGAGTAATTATTGTTATTGAGGGTCTATATTATTATTTTTGAGGGTCTACTGAGTGTATTGCGACCACATTTTTCATCATATGTTGAATGCTTAATTTTATCTCAAAATTTAGTGACTCTACTATATATATGCAGTCCAAATGTTCAAAATGGTGCTTTAAACTGTAAAAAAAAAGAAAAAAAGATAAGAAAAATAGCAATTTAGAACGTAATTTATGTTTAGCAAGTTTTTTTGTTTTGTTTTTGAATAAACCAAGGGACCACAATGCAATGCTGGGGGTCAACATAAGATTTAACAAAGTATATTTTAGGCCTGTCAAAGTTAATATGATAATAATAATATGAGTTTAATTAAATACGTTTACTGCTATTTCAGGGAGTGCGTTCTCGAGCCACCAGGCATTGTTTTGTGCGGATGGGCGGCCGGAGCACGTGTCATAAGTGGCTCCTAAGTTAATAACTAATGATCTTCGCAACGGAAGTGAATCAATCAATCAAAACTATCTTTAGCTGGACAATAACTTTATTCTAGAGCTGCTGTAAAGCCTAAACAATCTGTTACGGTTATTTCCTATTATCACTGTAAAGCTGCTTTGAAACAATCCATATTGTTAAAAGCGCTATATACACGAAGGTGACTTGACTTGACTTGCAATCGTTACCAAATTAATATTACAATTGTGAAATTATTTCATCCTATTTTTAAACTAAAAGCTTTTTAAACTAAACTTTTAGTTCATCTAGAGTAGTTTTATGAAAAACTTGCATGCATTATTAAGTGTTAAAAACACTTCTCCTAGAAATTAAAATATTTATTTATTTTTCAGTAAATGTATTCAGCTACACCATAAGGATGTAATTGTAATGCATTGTACCTTTTTTAAATTAACTTTAAAACTTGGTGTGAATCAGCCTTGGGGTACCTTCTCCCCAGTCATGCATTCTGTTTAGTTACACATCCAGTCCGTCTTGTGTTTTTTTTCATGATGAATCACCTCACTTTTCCCCAGGTGAATGAGAACAGGGATAATGCCTGTGGCTTCCTGAGGTGAGCTGGAGGAGGCAGAACTGGTAGAAGGAGATGGTGGAGAGGGAGCCCTCTCAGGACTGGAGCCCTTCTCCACAGCCTCATCAGAGGGAGAACTGGACCTCTTCTGAGAGTCTTTGGTAATCTTTGTGATAGAAATGTGGGTGTTTGTTATCACTTTTAAGATTCACAATCTAAATCAGATTCAATCTGAACAACAGTCAACACAATAGTGTCAGAAGACATAATGAAGAAAGTACCTCAAGGATATAGTTGAGGACATAAGGGTCTTTTTTGACTCGAGTGCAAACAACAAGGAGAAACTGAGACTCCTCTTTTTCCGTCTGAGAATCAGGGAGTCCACACAGATGGATCAGTTTCTATAACAGAGAGTGACCAGAGGGAATTAATTAGACATTATTTTCCACATCAGAGAGTGTAATGCAACCTAATTTCCATTGAAATATTGGATGCTTCATTTCATAATAATTTCCAAAATGTGGTGAATGTATTGCTCTCCAAATGTTAAAAATCAACACAATGGCTTTAATGAAAAATGACTTAATTATTTAAATGTGTACAAAATTAAACCGTAAAAAAAAAAAAATATATATATATATATTTTTCATTTCTTGATTGTTTTAATGTCCACTTAATGATATAAAAGCTAAAGGATTCTTCGACCTAAAAGATTCTGTCATTATTTACTTTCACGTTTTTATTTACGTTGTATTTATTTTACGTTCAAAAGTTGGGAGTCAGTCATTTATAATGTTACGACAGATTTCTACTTCAAAAATATCAAGCAGCAATTTTTTTCCCCCATATTGATAATAAGAAATATTTCTTGATCATCCAATCAGCATATTAGAATGATCTTTTTCAATAATAATAATATTATTTATGATATGAATAATAATAGTAATAATAATAATCCTTTTTGCACAATATTTTTTTTCTTATTGCATTCTTTGGTAAGCATTTCAAAACATTTAAAAACAGTTTGTATTTTTTTTTTGTATCTCATTGTCCCAAACTCATTCTTTTCCATACAATACCAGTTCCCTACTGACCATGTCTTACCTGTACGGGCCGATAGACATTGATTAAATGCAGCACAGGTTTCGTGATCTGGCTCAGGATTTTAGAGAAAAACAGCATCACTTGTTGACTCATGCCAGGAGGATACTGAACAAATAAAGCAATATTTCAGTTTATTTGCTGCTTTAAATATTTCTAATCTGTGTTTTGAGTCTGTGTCCTCATACCTGTGCTTTTCCCAGTGTGCAAAGTGTCTCTAGTATTTTGTGCTGGAGCAGGTACTCCATGCAGGGACCCGTTTCCTCTCCTTGCTGTTTCTCCTCATACACCAGGATGTCCAGCATCTGTCTGAGCCTCCAAGGGATGTCTGTGTGCTTCACCGGACGAGACTCATCTTTGTACAAGAGACAAACATGCAATTGAAACTTTAGTTTAACTACTTTACCTTTCCTCTTATCTAAGACTGAAGCATGGCATAATCTACTGTTTAACACACTGTATGTTATAAACACTCAAATACATGAGTAAGTTACTGTTTAACTTGAATTTACACTTATTAGTTTTACCTGAAGTTTCAATGTAATAGTTGGTTATTGCTTTCCAGTGATCCACAAAAGAGTCCTGCAGGTTTATCGAAGGCTCCCTCTATAAGAATCAGAACAGGATCAACAGTATTTATTTTACAGTGATTACACTTTCATTAGTCATTCATTGTAACACTGAGTTCCTGTAAATGCATAATCCTTAAAACATAATAAAGTCTTGAGTAATAAGCAGAGGACAAGGTCAAATTCATAATTTTATTTTACATACACTACCATTCAATGTTTGACAACATTATTTTTTTTTTTTTTTCATGTTTCCAAAAGAAGTCTCTTATTCTGACCAAGGCTGAATTCATTTGATAAATAAAAAAAATTCTCCATTTTTTTTGTGTGAAATAGTAACAATTTAAAATAACTTTTTTTTTTTTAAATACATTTTAAAATGTAATTTATTCCTGTGATGACAAAGTACTCCAGTCTTCGAAATCATTCCATTTGCTGCTCAGGAAACATTTAGCATTATCAATGTTAAAATCTGCTTTATCCAGCATTGCTTTATTTATTGTACAAATACTAAGCTCATTAGTGGTGTTTTTGTTCTCCACAGTTATCATTTGTACAACATTAGGCCATTCTATCATAAACAAGTTACCAAACTATACAGAAAAACCTTCCCTAAAGTGGGATCAATACCAGCAAAAAAATCTCTTCAGCTGTAATGACAAATCAATGCTTCATAAAAACATAGATAAAAAACGTGGTTATGGTAAATTATTAAAAAAGCTCAACACATAATACACTGCATGTGCACTGATATAAACTGTACAAATGTCGATAAATTCATTTGAAAAATAAAAAAAATTCTCTTTTTTTTTTTTTTTGTGAAATAGTTACCATTTAAAATAACTTTTTTCTTTTTTAATACATTTTACATACATTCCTGGGATGACAAAGTACTCCAGTCTTCGAAATCATTCCATTTGCTGCTCAGGAAACATTTCGCATTATCAATGTTAAAATCTTTTAAAATATTTTGTGGAAACCGTGATAGTTAGAAAATAAAAAAAGATTATTTGATAAATAGAAAGGTCAAAAGAACAGCATTTATTTGAAACAGAAATATTTTGTAACATTATAAATGTCTTTACTGTCACTTTTGAACAATTTCAAAATTCCCAGACTTTGGTAAAATGTATTTATTTTTTATATATTTTGTTATATTACCGATGTCAATGCCTTTTAAGTGTGGCTTACGTCTTCAAATATGCTATATATGTACTTATGTATATGCATGCATGCTGTCAACCTTTTTTAAGGTTCTGAGGACGTTTATCTCCTGTCAGAAACTTGTCCAGACCCGCGCGTGCATATCTGCACCTTCCACGTAAACATATTTTAGACAAACCCAAAAGTGTATGGCGATCAAAGAAAAACTCACATAAATATCCACTTATATCCATGGACTTAATAAACAATAAAAGACAGCAAATCAACGCAATCTATTGATTAACTTAGTGTAACGTACAGTTATCAACTTCTGTAGCACACAAGCTAAACTGAAGACAATGTATATAACTTAATATAAAACACTGAAAGGCATGACAACACGTTGACAGTCTACCAAATTTCGTTTATGTACAGCAGTTAATAACGTATATAACACTTTTATAAAGTTTTACAGTATCGCGTAACAGGTGTCTCGAGATTTGTTTTCTATATTAGCTCGGCTAAGCTAACAGGCTAGTTTGAAAATATTCAAAAGTCAATGTTTACTTACTGTTTCCAAAGCCTGCTGCAGAAAAGCCGTCACTTTATTAAACATGTCCATGGCTGGATCCCAGCAGATCTTATCAAATTCTACATAACGTTTTGGTCATTTTTATATCGTTATTTAGAGCTAGTGTAGTTTGTAAACATTGTTTATGTGGCTGCTTAGCTTGAGCTTTACTATCTGCCTCCAGTGGCGAACACTGACCCCCACTGTCATGACTGTCACAGTATACAGTGTGACTGAAACCTTCACAAAAAACTGACTTTTTTTGGGACAAGTCATTACAAAAAAAATATCAGTTTTAATTTTCAATTTATGTTGTTGTATTTATCTCCATATTAGATATAATCAAAAAGTCCATTGCAGAAAATTGTATAAACACCACTGATATTTGAAAAGCCTAATCCAGGGGTCAACAAACACTGTGTCCTGACCATAGACTGACTCCTGCCTTAATTCAAATTCCACAAGGGTTTTAAAAAAGAATCACAAATAAATAATAAATATTTTGAATGTGCACTTGTAGGCAAATACAAATGTAAAAATATATTATTTAAAACTACTTGCAGATAAAATAATATTACTGAAAGAAAGTAATTTAAAAGAGTAAACTTTCATGACTATGTTTCTCAATACCCTTATGTACACTTTTAAAATGTGCACTTTGTAATAATTTTTTCATGCATTATATAAGTACAATTATTTTGACATGTTTACTAACATACTAAAGCTGTGAGTTAAGTAGCCCACTTGAATATGAATTTAACTGTGATGTGTTATTCAATATTACATTTAAATGTAAAGTAATTAAAGAAAAAATAAAGAAATTAAAAGTATGAATGTATAAGAAATTAGATTATATTATAGTTTACATTAAGGCTTGTCAGTACATACAGCAACCATTATTTCAAAAACAAAAGATATAAAGATGTGTCAAATAAAAGTTTAACTATGGTTGCATTTAATATGTTAAGACCATCTCTAGAAAATAATTTCACATTTTTTGTTTAATTAAATGGTCCCCTGTTTTTAACTTGGATTTAATTTGGATTATTTCTTTCACATAAAAAAAGGTCCTCACTGTTACATTAACCTTGAACGCACAAGTGTCGCTTTTTTTTGCCAAATTATGGCAACCATACATAATACAATATCATACCATTTTACATCAAATTTAATCTACTGTATCTCGAGAAAACAAGCAGACAAAAAAGAAGATTCATAGACAAGGATAAGTGAAGAAATTATGCTTTATCCAGCATTGCTTTATTTATTGTACAAATACTATGCTCATTAGTGGTGTTTTTGTTCTCCACAGTTATCATTTGTACAACATTAGGCCGTTCTATCATAAACAAGTTATCAAACTATACAGAAAAACCTTCCCTAAAGTGGGATCAATACCAGCAAAATCTCTTCAGCTGTAATGACAAATCAATGCTTCATAAAAACATGGATAAAAAGCGTGGTTATGGTACATTATTAAAAAAGCTCAACACATAATACACTGCATGTGCACTGATATAAACTGTACAAATGTCGATAAATTACCACAAAAATAAAAATAAAGAGGTAATTACTCTTCAATAATCAATAATCATTTAGCTATAATCATATTGTGTCTGATCTTCACACTGACGATTCCTGATTTCGACCACGACAATGCCTTCCTGAAAACCGCAAACACAGTTTAGGTTGAGTTCAAGTGCAAGGTGATTTACATAAGGGTAAATATTGTGCTATGATGATAAACGTAAAATTCCACTTTATTTAAATGTGCCATTCTATACACATAGTTTTCAATAACTACCTGAAATGTTGGTGTCAAAGTTATCTTACATGTCTAAAGAAAATCAGCATCATCTCAACAAACATTTATTAGAAATGTAAAAATATTTTGTAGTTGCTCCCTATGATGTAGCCCTCTGAGTGTGAAGATGGAAGTTTGTATATGAACAGAATCTGGCGCTAAAGACTTTGTTTGATTTTGGTTATTTTCCTAACAGTACCAAGGACCCCCCAAAAATAACAAAGAACTTTAAAAATCCAAACCGCTGCATGATCCACATGCTTGGAAAGAATATTATTTTCAGTGCAATAATATACTGACAATATGAGGGGAATGTTGGAGAGTCTTCTCTTGATGTCAACCTGAAGCTTTGGTTTCCCACTCCTACAAACAAAAACAAAAAGAGTAAAGGGTCATAGCAGTGTTATTTTACTATTATGTATATACTAGAATAGTTTTTATAAATATTTTGAATTAGCTTTTATTTATTTTTTTCAGTAATATTAATTTTAGTTACATTTTTTGTAATTTTGTTGTGTTGTCAGTGTTCTTAGGTTTTTTGTTTTTTTGTGATGTCAAATGGATTAAATTAATAAAGTTTGTAAATATAAAATATTTGTGTTTGTGTGTGTGCGCGTGTATATTATATATATATATATATATATATATATATATATATATATATATATATATATATATATATATATATATATATATATATATATATATATATTATACACATACATATAGTACACACACACACACACACACACACACACACACACACACACACATACAGTATATATATGTTCGATGCGATTAATCGATTTAACAGACATTTTTAAATATTACTGTTTAGGTTTCATTTATTTTTATTTCAGTTTTATTTATTTTTATTTCCAATTTGTAATTTTTCTTGCCACGGTAACAATTTAGTTTAAATTCATCTAATATTTACATTTTATTTTATTTCAGCTTTACTTCAATTAACAATTTTTTTTTTTAGATAATAATAACCTCCTTTTCTGAGGAGAATTATGTGTTGGTCTTAATCATGTAATGTATGTCTCTTCTGTGGAACACAAAAGACATTTAGCAGAATGTTTTTGTCCATATAATGAAGGTCAAAAGTCTTTCAAGTGAGAAGCTGGTGTTTGTTGTCAGTTCATCTACTCAGTCATCGGGAAATCCAATACAATCAACAAATCCATGAGGGAGGCTGTGCAGTGTGCTCATGCTGAATCGTACCTTCCTCCTGTGGAAGACCTTGCCATGCTCGATAAACAGGGCAGACGGAGCTTTCTTTAGGGTGCTTTTTGCTGAGGCAGTTCTCCTCAAGAGTGGGGTCAGAAAGCCCCCCTTTGAGAGAAATAGAAAAACAGAGGAAAGTGTTCAAGACATTTCCTTTTATAGGGTGAAATGGTCAAATATCCTAAATGACTCAAACAAGAGTCACAGCTGCTTCTAAAAACATTTAAAAGTCAGCAGACTCCTCCACTGAGGAACCACTCATCATTGTTTGATAAAGTAGGGTGTAATGGTCGGTTAAAACAGCTCTTATCTGTGCGTTATTCTCTGCTCCTCTGGGAGGAAGTGGCTCCCAATCCAACCCACTGTAATTAGTGAACTCACAACAGCAGCGACAACTGACAAACAGAGCACCAAACAAGACAAGCCACAAAAAAAATTACATCAAAAAACACCTGAAAATGGCCCAAAATCAACCGTCGTCATTTTTGTCTCATGTATTTGATCTTACAAATTCAAAATTAATTTATTGCAAAGTGTTGCAGTTACACAATCCAAAAAACAGGTGGCAGTGTAGCACTTCAACTTCAGCAGTTCAGTCATCTAGCCAGACCCAATGCCACTTTAAAAGGCTCCTATCAGACCTTACAAATAATACTATGGTATTATCATGTTTTCTGGGCATGTACTAATATTACTGTGTTTTTCCTGACATTACTATGGTGCAAAAGGGTACTGTGGCAGCACCCTCGATACAGTGATGTCGTCAGATGCCAATGCCATTATACAAGGATTTAGTTAACTAAAACAAAAACCTTTTTATTGTTACTTGAAATAAAATAAAAGTTAATGGAAATATTTCTCATTTTCATCTAGTTTAACTTGATGTACAAAAATAACAAAGTAAAACCAAAATAAAAATGAATAAAATCTACATAGAAATGTCAAAAATGACAAAAACAAAACAAAATGACATTAAGTAAAATCAAAATGGAAAATTTAAAAATGAAAACTAATTCAAAATAATAATAATGATAATAATAATAATAATAATAATAACTATAATAGTATCTCATGGTATAAGTAAAAAAAAAAAAAAAAAAAAAACGTGGATTTCTGTGGTACAGTTTTTTTACTGTAATTCTTGTAACACCATGGTAACACCATAGATTTACTTAAAATGTCTTGGAGTATCAAATACCATGATGCATGAATATGGTAATCATCCAGTACCGTGATATAATATCAAAGTTCCATGGTATTATAATCTGATATCATCACTGTACCATGGTACTGCTACAGTGCTTTTATTGTAATGGACAGTTGTTACCTGTGCTCGTTCAGTGCAGAAAGCAAGGGACCGCCTGAAGGAATTCCGTTTAGCTGGCTTCGTCCCCAAGCTCACGAGGTTGATCTCTGACCCTGTTCGTAACGGCACACGACTCTTTCCTGTCAGGTCCAGCTTCTGCACACCCCTCTCAATCTCAAACACTTTTGTACCTAAAACAAACACACTTATCAGCTTATTGGTAAGCTTTTGTATTGTTTTTTTTGTACAAGTCTCTTATGCTCAGCAACCCTGCAATTATATGATTACAAAATGCAGTAAAAACAGAAATACTGTGAAACATTATTACAATTTAAAATAACTATTTTCTATTTTAATATATTTTAAAATGTAATTTATTTCTGTGATGATAAAGCTACATTTCCAACATCCATTACTCCAGTCTTCAGTGTCACATGATCCTTCAGCTGATTTGCTGCTCAAGAAACACTTCTTGTAGAAACATGTTAAAAATAGTTGTGCTGATTAATATATTTGTGGAAGTCTTGATACATTTTTCTAAATGATAAATAGAACGTTCAAAATAACAGTATTTACTTGAAATAGAAATATTTTGTAACATTTTAAATGTCTTTACAGTACATTTTTTATCAATTTAATGCATTCTTGCTGAATGAAAGTGTTAATTATTTAAAAGAAAAAAATCTCACTGACCCCAAACTTTTAAATTGTAGTGTATGTAATGATGATGAATGTAATTTTTTGTATAATAAATTAGTCCCGGACTGTAAAATGTATCCCTTAAAGGTGCCGTAGGTGATTCTTTGCAGAATTTTTTTTTTGTTATGCTGGTTGAAAGTCTCCTCATATCCTGATAGCAATCACTATGTTAAGCAGTCTAAAAGTATTTTTTATAAATATATGTCGTCTGTGGAAGGCGTAGGACCATTGAATGTTTGTTCAATCGTTGCATTCGGTCCGAACGGTCCTATAGCATGTGTTCCCTGTCGGTCAATGTGTATTTGCATACCACTGCGCAGGCTGTTCAAGCAGACATAATTAGTCATCAGCGCGTTCGCATTCGCTGTGCAGACAGAGCGGGAATGGCAGGTAAGCAGCAACAACAACCAAACTCTCATCGTGGAACCCCTGGCATACAAGAAATATTATTACACACAGACAAGTTATGTAAGCTAAACAAACCGAAAACTTGCTGCATCTAATTCCGTTTTTAAGAATTTGTTTATGTTTGGTATTGTAGTACTGTTACTAACTGGACTATAAAGTTTTCTCACCGGTGAATGACACATGATTTATTGCAGTAACATTGTCTCCTGTCTTCTGGGCTATGCACGTTAATGCTTTCAGGAGGCATGGCTTTGGACGGTGATTTGCAGGGAGGGTGGGACTTACGCTTTTAGTGCTATCAGGCTAAAGTTAGCATTTTCCCAGATGTCCTACTGCACCTTTAAAACTCACCTTTGATCACCAAAATTACATATTTAGCCCCGTCTCCACTCACTCACACCAGCTCAGAGATCCACTCGTTGACGATCACACGGTGATGTGATTGGTTACAAGGTAGTTTGTGATGTCAGAAACACCAGCAATTTCAAACCGCGTTGTTGAGACTGTCTTTGGTTCACTGCAGTTCCCTTTCAAGCCGGTCTCTCGACACTGTCACCGTTAGGTGGCACTATGGGGTTATCCCTCCCTCCTTCGAATCTACTGAAGCCTTTCGCCAGCCAATGGCGTTCAAGCGCGCAAAATAGAGGGGGGCCATTGCCTCAGAATCTTTTCCTTACGCTACAAGCCAGCTCGTTGTAGATGTACGCTCACACTCAGGGTCGGAGCCTAAAAAGGACTGTCGCTCCCGTGTAGCGTTACGGCGAGTATGACAGGCACTTCTGCCTGGCCAATGACCTTCCGGAGCAGCGCTGCATGAGTCCGTCTGAACAAAAGAAACGACAAGAAACCTTCAAAAGGACAATACTGCGTTGCTTGCCCTGCCTCAGAGCAGTGCTGAGCCATGGTCTGTACATGGTATGGCCTGCCAGTATCATGCTTTCCCCGTCGCCCACGACGCCGAGCGGCAGTAAAGAAAGAAAACAGCTCATCTTCATAAGTCTGGCTTGTTATGCTCCCCACCCCGTGGTAGAGCTGCGAGCCAAGCGCGGAGAATGCAGCTAGTGTCCTCATGTCGGCACAGGTCCCGCATGGCACTACTTTCATGCATCTTTCACACGATAAGCAGCCCCTAGCCTCAGAGACCTCCTGTGTACAGAAAAGCACTCGCACAATATTAACAGCCCCCTGTCCCAGTGCAGCGGCCTGTCGTGTAAGGAGGACAAAATTCCTCCAGAATATGTAACACAGTGCCTACCCGTAGGGAGGACTTAGAATACACATATGACCCGAGTGCAGGATGCATATGGAAAACTCAGAGGTATCCAGCCCGCAGGGTGAAATGTTTCAACCTCGAGATGGCAAGAGGGGTTTTGCCGAGGGAAAACACGTGCTCGGAGGAGACTTACCATGGAAATACACATGTGGGGGTTGCCCAAGCGGGGAACCATGCACATGGAGCACCTAGCCAATCACGAGGGCTGACCAACTGGGCATGCACTCTGGTGACGGCATCAACAGTGCAGGAGGAACTCAGGGTCTAAGGATAACTCATCTAAGTGAAATAGCGCACGTATCCAGTCCGTGGAGTGGAATGGCGCAACAAGCGATGACACCGAGCGGGTCCTACTTACTGGTTAGTGGAAGCAAGTACATGAGAGGACACTGACTCTACCCAGAGATTATAGAATCTCATGAAAGTGTTGGGTGTTGCCCAGCCTGCAGCTCTACAGATGTCTGTTAATGAGGCGCCATGCACTAAAGCCCAGGAGGAAGCCACACTCCGGGTGGAGTGTGCCTTTAGCCCTAGGGGGCATGGTCAACCCTGCGTCTGGTAAGCCAAGACAATGGCGTCCACTATCCAGTGAGACAACCTTTGCTTGGAGAGAGCCTTTCCCTTCAGCTTCCCACCAAAACAGACAAAGAGCTGGTCTGAGGTCCTGAAACACTGCATTCTGTCTACGTAGGCACGGAGGGCACGTACTGGACAGAGCAGTGCTCGTTTTGTAGAACTCAAAGGTGATAGGCTTTTAAGCGAAACCCTCAATTCGTCATTCACTGATGTAACTCGTAGTGACTGAACGAAAAGTATGGAGTTAATATTGTGCCATAATTAAACAAACAAATCAAGCATTTTGCAAACAAACTCGATCTGCTTTGCAAAGGAAAACTCGACTTGTAAAAAAACAGAAAGCAATGTGCAAGTACAAAGGTCAATTTGAGCGAAAATGCAGTGGAGTAACATATGCATTGTGTTTTGCAAATAGAAATAAATTAGCCTAGATCATATTTCACAAATAAATACAAAGCATCCTACAAATTGCATGTAACCTTTGAACAAATACCAAATCTAGTGCATACAAATGCATATCTGTCTGTTATGATCGTGAGACACTTGGCTTTTTATGAGATCTCTCGGCTCGATTTTCTCACAAATGTGTCCAGGCAGATTTTCTCACAAATGCAGTTGATCAACTTCCTCTTCTAAAACAGTAGATGGCGCTAAGATAGGGGATTAATTTAGCGCTAGTCTCCCGGGAGAAGCACTGATTTGAAATTTGCCTTTGCCTACAGCTGAGGAAAATGACCAGTGAACAGGTGTGTTTCTGTCTTACCTTATCTATAATTAACCTTTTTAAGGTTTTCTTTTGCAAAATGTTATTACATATCTAGACAGAAATCCACAGTAGCAATTCACTCTCTCTAGGATAGGGGGATCTATAAGCTGAAAGCTCTGCCATCATATGTTTTTTTTTTTACATTTCCATACATCAATATAATTGTGAGCAGAATATTTATATTGTGTGTAATTTCTAATTAAGCTGTTATTTTGTGCGATTCCACCACAGAATTGAAAACACTATACATCATTTGAGATGTGGTGGAAATTTAGACTTTATAACCTTCATAAAAAATATTTTATTGAATTTTCTTCTGAAACATGTCAACTGCTGAGCAGTGTTAGTAGGCAAACCATTTGAGTATGAGAAGCATTTTAAGAGTTTATTTTCTAAAAGGTACTGTATCATTTTGTATTCATCGTCTTGTAGATGTTCATTCACTTTTCTACTTTTTACCTTGTCTTATACTCCCTGAGTACAGCATATCATGGAAAGTTGGGTTCAAAAAGAAAACATGATATTCTCATGGTTTTGACTGAAGAATCTTAAAGGATGTGTGTGCACGCACATGCCACAATGCTACAACCCGGCACTGTGACCAAAACCACAAGGGAGAAAAACCACTGATCCCTACCAAAATGAGAGCACAAGAGTGTTGCCTTCCTCTGCTGAGACAGTCCAGAAACACAGAGTCTAAACCTCACCTCACATGCCCTATAGTACACACTATAAAACACATGCTCACACACTGACGTATTCTAAACACAGCTCCAACACTACCATTCAAAACTTTAAGTGCAAGTAAAAGTGTTTTTATTTTATTTTTTAATTGAATACTTTCTTGTAACAAAGATGCATTCAATTGATTTATAATGTTACAAAAGATTTCTATTTCAAATAAATGCTGTTCATTTGAACTTTCTACTCAAAGAATCCTGGAAATAAGTATCATGGTTGAGAAAAACAGCACTGTAAATCGGTCCATAATCACGATCTAATAAAAGTCAAAGAAGTCTGATCAAAGTCAATAGAAACACCACTTAATGCCCATTTGCACAAGAAAAGATCCGAACATGTAAACATTCCTTAAGAATGTAATGTTAAAGTGATTTATACAGGTCACACTGGCCTTATTAAGCAAATAAAACATGTGGAAAGCACAAAATTATGCTCTGGGATGTTATGCATATCCATAAACCATGAGCATGGAAAGTTGAGCTTTGAGCTTTCAGCCACCATAAAATAATTTAGTACTGTTCAAATCAAACTAAAAGCAGATGCTTCTGAATTGTCAAGTATTTGCCGTTGACGAGGGAGTGATGGGTTAGGACAGGAGAGCTGTATACACGTCTTAATCATATGTTTTGTGCACAAGTGGGCCTGTCCTATAGGCGATACAGGCGGTCGTCTAGGGCCCGTTTACAGACCATCTTACGGGCCCTAGACCACCGCCTGTATCGCAAATGGATTGGAAGTTATGATCTACATTTAACTTCCAATCCATTTGCATCTCTCATATTGACCAAATGCATTCAAGTATTCTTAAAGATTTTTACGAGAGAAAAATGACCTGGAAAGACTGATTATATGTGACGATGCTGATCTGCTTAAAGCAATGAGGTTAGAGTGAAAAAAAATTCCCATGAATGTAAAAGCAGTTTTTAAAATGACTTTTACAACAATTTGGTGACAGAATGAGTGGGACCAGTAGAAAATGGGATAAAATGAATGAGAACTATAAATGTACAGTATATTTTAATCTTAATGCGTTTCCTTTCTTAAAAATTGCAACTCAGGATTAAGGACTGGAGTAATATGACTGACTCACTGTGGTTGCTGAAGATTTCATTATTGCTGTAGTTGGCAGAATCCTTGGATGACACCAATTCTCCATTTCCACTAGTGTAGGGTTTCTGAAACTGACAAATGGATGGAACAGATGTATAAGTTAGTTTGTCAGAGTAGCAGTGAACAAGCAACGACTGTCCATGAATTAAAAAAAAAGGCAACATCAAATCAAAATATACCCTAATTACTATCGTAGTGCACATTGTGAACAATTACGCAATAATGCATGCTATTATAATGTTTGTCATTGTAATCTTTAATCAAAATGTGATAACTTGCTCTGAAATCATTTTCCTTTTTATGGCTGATGTCACCAAGCTCTCTTATTTTTCAACCCCACACACACATGGTATTGGGCTGATAAATGGCAGATATTAAAATTCTATACAATTTTTTGTTGAAATAAATAATATTAACAATACAAAAGTAAAAACGAAACTACAAGTGAATTTAATGCTTCACAAGATTATAAATAACAGTAGGAAAAATGGATTTTCATTTAGAAATTTTCTTAACATTACATTTAACAGTGTTATTAAATTATGTTATTCGTTTTCAAATAATAACTTTAAATGATTGTTACATGACAGTAAATGTAATCTTAATGTAAAAACATTGAGAAAATGATCATCACAATTGAATAACGAGTATCAGCTGATATATATCCAATATTGACTGATGCTGATAAAGAATAAAAAATCGGTAATATTTTTTTTTAATAACACGGTACCAATTGTGCGTTAACACGTATAGTATCATTCACAAGTTTGGGATCAATACTCATTTTTTAAGTCTCTTATGCTTACCAAGGCAACATTTATTTAATCAATATACAATAACAACAAAAATATTGTGGAGTATAATTACAAATTAAAATAACTATTTTCCGTTTTAAAATATTTTAAGAATTAATTTATTCCTGTGATGGCAAAGCTGTATTTTCAGCAGCCATTACTCCAGTGTTTAAGAAATCCTTCAAAAATCCTTCTAATTCTAATCCTTCTAATATGCTGATTTGGTGCTCAAGAAACATTTCTTATTATTATCGATGTTCAAAACATTAGCTTTATAGTATTTTGTGGAAACCATGATCCATTTTTAAAACATATTTGATGAAAAGAAAGTTCAAAAGAATAACATTAGTACTCTTTTGTAACACTATAAATGTATTTAACGTTACTTTTTATCAATTGAAAGCATTCTTGCTCATTTTTTTTTTTTTTTAAAGCAACTTTCTGACATCAAACCTCTGAATGGTAATGTACAACCAATTTTATTTTGTTGATTTAAAAAAAATGCCTAAACACATTGCATAATTAGTGATATGTAACTTCACTAAACTGCAAACAAAACTGACGAGCTTGCTCAAATCAGAGAATTATTATAATTTTTTTACTCTGTCTGGTTACATAGGTCACATGCACTTCATTCTTTAACGGTCTTTTTAACACCCCCTGCTGGACCGTACCATGTGCTCCAGTATGGATGAGTTTGAATAGATGGGCTGAGAGTGGATTCCACCACACAGCTGCTGAAAGGGGTCGTCCATGTACATGTTTGAGGTGGGGAACTTGCGGCTTTTCAGACCACTGAGGAACAGAGGAAACAGAAGAATGGAAAGAGGATGCGGAAAGAATGTGAATACTTTTGTGAGTGTGTGTGTGTTTGTGTGTAGCTCAGTGATTCATGCTTGGTTCATATGGAATGCTGGCAGCAGACAGACAGCATGTGAGTGTGTGTACCTCAGTGACTCGTGGCTGGTGTGTTGATATGGAGAACCAGCAACAGTGGAACTCCCATCCTGCAGGAGCTGAACCCACTGCTCTTTATCATCTGCACAATTTGCCTGCACATTCATACACGTAGAATAACATCTACAGTAATTCATAACACAGTGATAACAGTTAAAAATTTGCAAGCGGAAAAACTGTACGCTTCTCTAGTGAGGAAACAGATCTGCTCGTGCGTGAGGTTAAAGCATGCAAGCAGACCACAAAGTGTACTTGTGTTGTGGACCCGCCTATAGGCGCACATTACTAATGCGCTCTTTAAATTTTTTATTTTTTTTATTTTTCTGTCTATTTCAGTTGCCTCAAAATAGCAACGCGCCAACAATGCGCCCGAACACACCTCATTTTCAGCCCAGCAGCCCATGGGCGCACAAATGGGCGCAAATGCATTTGCTATTTAAACAACATGGCGCAGGATGTGAAAATGATAACTGCGTCGGGCTGAAACTAGCAAAAAACACTCGTGCCTGGTGTTGCATTGTGCCGGGTGTATGATAGGGCCCCCTATTTACTTTGCTCAAATATCCCTGCCCTTTATAAGTAGGCCTACTGTTGCAGTTCTATGATACAGCGATGGTATCAGATGGTGACACTGTGGTCATTTTATATATACCAAGGTACATGCGCAAAACAACCACAATAAAAGCACTATGGTACTTTTTGGTATTGTTTAAAACCATGGCATGTGTAAAAAAAACATGGCATTACCATGGTACCATGCACGAAATATCTACGTTTACACTTTATTTTAAGGTGTCTATGTTACAGTGTAATTATGCATTTAAGTACTGTGTAATAATAATTAACTACATGTACTTACTATAGGGTTAGGATTGGGGATTGGTTTGGTTTAGGGTTAGTGGTATGTAATTATGCATAATTTATAGTTATTACTACACTAACTACATTTAACAAGTGTAATAAGGTAACTGTAAAATAAAGTGTTACCATATCTACTATAAAGACTAAAACAAAAACTGGAATAAAAATCAATTAAATAAATGACTAAATAGTCATATTTAAAAAAAATTATACAAGCGAATATTGAATCATTTTTGTACCTCTAGTACAGCCACCTGGTCTCCGTGCTGTGTGATAGTAATGCGGTAAGCATGTGCTGTATCCGGGCCGGGACGGACCTCACTCCCTCTGAGCTGAACCGTGTACTGAGGGGTCTCTTCTGACTCCTCATCTCGATACATCTTCAGAACCCCGTCCTCCACCCGACACCAGAGACTCTGCCACTGACAGTTCATCAGCACGTTCAGGAAGGCCGCTGAGGACAGTGGACAAAGAGTTAATACACATTATCAGTGCCTGATAATAATTTGTGTTCATGGTATATTTGTGTGTAGCTCATTACATTTCAAATTGTGACCTTGGTTGCCTGAAGTTCTTAAAGTTGGCGTGTTTAATTTGACCAATGTTTAAAAACTATTTCAGCTGAAAAGCAGAGACAACTATTAGTAAGCCACTCTCTTACAAAAAAGAGGGTTATTAGTGTGTGATATTTGTATACTTCTTTTAAACTTAAGAAATATGATAGCATACATTCAGTCTACTTTTTATGTAACAAACAAGTACACAGAAAAGTCTTAATGTATTTGGCCTTAATGTATGATGTTCTTATGATATACTTGATCTTTTGATTGAGATACTTATGAAAAGTATAATTATTTTAAAGTGCCCCTATTATGGATTTTTGAAAATGACCTTTCATGTAGTGTGTAACCTAGTTCTAAGTGAATGAAAACATACTGCAAAGTTTTAAATCTGAAAGTGCACTGAATATAAAGTTATTGTCTTTCAAAAGTAAGAGTCGACACTGAGTCAATGAAATGAATCAGTTTTCAAACGAGTCATAAGCAGTTTCGTTGTGATGTCAAGATGTGGTGGTGGCGGCGCAATGGATAAGACACATGCCTTTGGTGTGAGAGACCCGGGTTCTAATCCACTGTGAGACACCAATGTGTCCCTGAGCAAGACACTTAACCCCTAGTTGCTCCAGAGGCGTGCAACCTCTGACATATATAGCAATTGTAAGTCGCTTTGGATAAAAAGCGTCAGCTAAATGAATAAATGTAAATGAAACATTAGCATATTGCCCGCCCACTTATTGCGTGTTATTTTATTTTTTTACCTTATTGGAATCGAAACTTTGAATCAATAAGAATTGTTTAAGCCTCCTGACTAGCACAACACATTGGCTCAACCAGTAATGTATGTTTGGGGTGGTTCTGTCTGTTTCCCACCAATTGCAGATGGGGGGAGTGATCAGAAGAACATGCTTGAAAACAATTCAAATTTTAATTTTTTTGTCATTCTGTTTGCTAGGGGTGCAGAAATTACACACTATGGCATAAAATAAACGTCTGAGTCTATAATCAAAGTTTGCTTGTACAAACACAAATAAACAAATAAACTTGTATGAAAGTTTCCCTTTCAAGTTGTTTGTGGAGACACGTGAGTAGACATCTACACGTCTCTAATCAGTGAGCGCACGTTTCCAATAACAAAACATTAAAACATTACTCAGCGAGTGGTGAGTCGTAGCCACTTCTAAGTTTCAACAAAACTTTTGATCTTCCCCAAAATCGAATTAGCTCATTTCTTTTATAAAATAAATAGCTTTTCCTGTTTCCTTCATAAACAAATACATGCTCTGCTTACATAAATGCTGAGCCACTATCAGAAAGTTCACCCAAATATTTAAAACACTGCTGAGTTCATTGCTGTGGTTGTCACCCCAATGTCAAAGGTGACAATACAATCTCACAGGAATCCATCCACAGACAATGACACAGTGTGGAAAACACCCAGCCTGTGTCCTGTACGGCATGCAGTGAATTTAGCCCCTAATGAATAACACCAAAACGAGTGAACAATGGCACAGTTGTGCTAATAGAAGGGCTAGCTCAGATGCAACGTATGCAGACCTTCTGCACGTAATGGGTATAAAGCATATGTTATTGGTAGGCTTCTTTAATTAGAAACAGCATTAGGTTACGGAATGACAACAAAGAACTGTGGGAAATGCAGACATTAAACAATGAAATCAAACCCGACCCAATTTACATTCTTACACGATACAATTTTTACATGATAACGGTTTCGTTTGCGTTCTCAGGCCACCAAAACGCCGTTGTCGTGTAAGTGAACGGCCATAACGCATTTAAGGTTTTCGGTTTTCAATTGAAAACGATGTTGTGTAAACGGCCCCTAAATTAATAACTAATGATTATTACAATAGAAATGAATCAACGCTGAACTTACCGGTACTTAAACTGGATAATGAATTTCTTCTAGAGCTGCTGTACAACCAAAACAATCTTTGTTGCATTAATTTCCTGTTATCATTGTAAAGCTTTACAACAATCTGTATTGTAAAAAGAGCTATATTAATAAAGGTGGCTTGACTTGACTTAAAATTTGATCTTGATTTTATGGTGAATGATTCATCAGTGCACTTTATTAAATTTTCCATCAAAATGTAATAACACATCACAACCTTGGTAGGCTGGCATGCATAAAGTCGTGATGTAACGGAAGTAGCAAAGATATTTTCTTCCGCAATGCAAAGTAAATCCGAATGAAACTGTTGTTGAATGAATGGGCAATCAAAATGTAATAACTTTTTCCTGACAAGCCTACTGCGATTTGAATTATGGGAGGAACTTTTGGTTCGGGGAACTTTCACTCAAAAAGACTGAAACAAATAATTTCAAATAATAAGGTTATGCTACAATCCTTATCAGCCAGTTTGACTGAATGAGCTGTCAATTATCCTTCATGTTTTATTTTCAGACGTCAGAAGAACGTAACGCTTGGAATTTTAATGTGATATGGTATCACAAGAATATCTGTGGCAAGAGCTCTTTTCAGTCTGTTGCATTCTTTTCCTCATGATTCTTTTCTTTTTTTTTATTTGCATTCCGCTGAAAAAAGACAACATATACTGCGCATTTGTGGTCTGCTCTCCTGGTTTACTGTACGAAATATCCCATGTACAAATGATTTACTTGAATGCACTAACAATCTCTCGTTTTCTCCCCAAATCCTCACGTCTCTTTCCAAGTTTGTTTTCACATGAATGATTTAAAATATAATTGTCACCCCTTTTCACTTCTAATCCCTATTAGCAGTGAGTACTGGAACGCTTCTAAAGCAGGAAAATAGAATATTTTTTATCTGTCAAAATGACAGAAAGCACTTTGAAATATTATCACTCAATGCTAAAGTTAATGAACATTTTTGATTAAAGGCAACGTATGTTACATAATATAGACAAATATTAATTATATTTAACCCGTCTCTAATATTGCTGCAGAAAGAATCAAGCTTTTAGGGATATTCATGGTCTGTTGTAGTAATTTGTTAATTATTTTACACTTTCAATTTTCCTTTTAATTTGTGATGGTTGAAGGGTGAGTACAAAAATGACACTTCATTCTTCCCAGTTTCAAACAAAAAAGCGTATTATTGCGTTCAAAGAGCGAGCCTTTCACTGATTGCTTACAGTTTAACAGAAGTTACTCCCATAATTTGCATAGGAAAAAGGAAAAAGGGCATAGGAAAAAGGTGGATAGTTTGTAGCATGAATACAATCCGGACTTACTACATCTGTCATGTTGTCATTGTCATTTGGCACTGCCGTTCACAAATCTAATTCCCGTAGCTTCATGGGATATTAAAGTGTCCATTGGATGCACACATCAGAATCTTGCCAGAAGTAGTAGGTCATCCGGGTACTTTTCGCCTACTGTTTTTATGAATACTGTGAATTCAAACATATTTCTCATCTCACGTACTGTTTTTCACCTACAATATATTAGGGAAGTGTGTGATTTCGGATGCAGAGAAGCTCTCTTATTTTTAAACCCTTCCCCTCTAAAAACTTGGTTCAATTATGGTACGAAACACCCCCTTTTCATCATCCAACTAACTCCTGTGTGTGTCCAAACGCAAGTGTTTCTGCTCACCTCTGTCTTTGTCTTTA
Source organism: Leuciscus leuciscus (assembly GCF_965113295.1). Taxonomy (NCBI): domain Eukaryota; kingdom Metazoa; phylum Chordata; class Actinopteri; order Cypriniformes; family Leuciscidae; genus Leuciscus; species Leuciscus leuciscus. The sequence goes on along the minus strand of NC_138737.1, from coordinate 27,571,676 downwards.
ATCTCCACACTGCTAATTGCAGACGGAAGACTTGAGATTTTCTCTTCATCCGAGTCTGTATGGAGGACAGTACTTGACTACAGCGAGAAAGAGAGATTGTAAGAACTCGCTAATTGACATAAGCAAGTACAACATATTCTCCAACACAGGTAAGTCAGTCCTTTATCTACAAATTGGCTTAAGATGGAACACAAGACTTTGCTAATCAGTTTAGTTCATGGCTCAAGCCAGCAGAACATTCATGAAAGAGACTCTGGAATGGACGTAAGGGAAAGGTCTCCAGATGAATAACCACCAAGCTAATTCAGTAACATCTCTTTCAGAGAAATGAAGTTATGCTGTTACTCTCTTGCTGTGTCCATCACATTGATAATGTTGTTAACATAGAGAGCAGGAACTGGCATGGAGTCAGTGAGTATGTGTGATTTACCCTGCAAGAGTCCAGCCTCTCGCTCCTCAGGATGGATGAGGAGCTTTGGGATTCAGGCTCGTAATAAGAGGAGCCGCTCACTTCTTCTATAATCTACAAATGAGGCAAACAGAAAACAAGTTAGTTAAAGTTACAGTTTAAAGTTGGCATAAAATGAAAACTCACCCTATGTATTTTCAAAATGCATCTTGTTGATCTTATTGAGAAAAAATCATCTGTGCATGTTTAATAAAAAAAAAAACGTTTGACCCTCGTAATGTTTAATCAAAACATCATAACTCCAATGAAATGACAGACATCTCTCTGGTGATGTATGCAGGGTCTGCAATCACTTCGTTTGCTTAAACCCCACCCTCACATTAATCTGCCTTCACTTTCGAGTGCAACGGCCACATCCCCCTACATTTGGTCTTTGGATGTACACTCACCGGCCACTTTATTAGGTACACCTTGCTAGTACCGGGTTGGACCCCCTTTTGCCTTCAGAACTGCCTTAATTTTTCGTGGCATAGATTCAACAAGGTGCTGGAAATATTCCTCTGAGATTTTGGTCCATATTGGCATGACAGCATCACGCAGTTGCAGTAGATTTGTCGGCTGCACATGCATGATGTCAATCTCCCGTTACACCACATACCAAAGGTGCTCTATTGGATTAAGATCTGGTGACTGTGGAGGCCATTTAAGTATAGTGAATAATAATAATTTGTTACATTTATTTAGCGCTTTTCTCTGCACTCAAAGCACTTTACATAGAAGGGGGGAATCTAATCAACCACCACCAATGTGCAGCATACACCTGGATGATGCGATGGCAGCCATAGTGCACCAGAACTTCTACCACACGCCAGCTTATTGGTGGAGAGGAGACAGAGTGAACTCATTGTCATGTTCAAGAAACTAGTTTAAGATGATTTGAGCTTTGTGACATGGCAGGTTATCCTGCAGGAAGCAGCTTTTAGGAGATAGGTACACTGTGGTTATCAAGGGATGGACATGGTCAGCAACAATCCTAAGGTAGGCTGTGGCATTTAAAATTGGTACTAAAGGGGCCCAAAGTTTTCCAAGGAAATATCCCCCACACCATTACACCACCAGCCTAAACCATTAATACAAGGCAGAATTAGTCCATGCTTTCATGTTGTTTAGGCCAAATTCTGACCCTACAATCTGAATGTTAAAGCAGAAATTGAGACTCATCAGACCAGGTGACGATTTTCCAATCTTTTATTGTCCAATTTTGGTGAGCCTGTGCGAATTGTAGCCACGGTTTCCTGTTCTTAGCTGACAGGAGTGGCACCCAGTGTGTGTCTTCTGCTGCTGTAGCCAATCTGCTTCAAGATTCAACATGTTGTGTGTTCAGAGATGCTCTTCTGCAGACCTCAGTTGTAACGAGTGGCTATTTGAGTTACTGTTGCCTTTCTATCAGCTCGAACCAGTCTGGCCATTCTCCTCTGACCTCTGGCATCAACAAGGCCTTTTCACACACAGAACTGCCACCTACTGGTAAAGATATTTTATCTTTTCGGACCATTCTCTGTAAACCCTAGAGATGGTTGTTTGTGAAAATCCCAGTAGATCAGCAGTTTCTGAAATACTCAGACCAGCCCATCTGCCACAAACAACCATGCCACATTCAAAGTCACTTAAATCACCTTTCTTCCCTATTCTGATGCTCAGTTTTGAACTTCATCAGATCATCTTGACCATGTCTATATACCTAAATGCACTGAGTTGCTGCCATGGGATTAGCTGATTAGATATTTGCGTTAACAAGCAGTTGAACCGGTGTACCTAATAAAGTGTCCAGTGAGTGTACGTCACAATATGGAGGAAAAGATCTGTCGCTACTTCTGTTTCATTGCAACTTTAAATTTAATGAGAATGTAAGTCTAAGTTTAGACTTGGTCAGACCTTCCTCCACTCTTCGGCCTGCGTGCTGCTCTGGAAGCCCAAGATAACTGTGTCGGTACCAGCCACCACCTTCAGCTCGTGCTGCATCTTTTTGCTGTTTTTAGATTTGTAGACCGCGTAGCAACCCGTGAGGTTTACCTCCAGCAGAGGGTGTAAGTCTTTAGCACACTTAAAACACTGCCAGGGAAAAATGTATGTATTGAACAGTTACTAACAACATTCAGTTCTTTGTAAAGATGTAAAAAAATAATGCAATGTTTTAAGACACTTAACTGCATGTTATTTAAAATTAAATGAGAATGTATTGTAGTTGCAATTAGTAGCAATTGTAAATGAAAATTAGTTGAACTATAAAAGGCTTATTTGACCCACTTAACTAAGATTTACATAATGTACTTATGCTTAAAGTTAGCTTTAATAGTAAAGTTTAAGCTTTAATGTTAAACTACAAATACGCACTACACTTCAGAATATCTGACAGATGGATTCGACTAACTCTGGTTAGGTTAGTAACTTTTTCCGGTCAGAATCCGAAGTGCAGATCCTTGAACACTCTAATGGCTAATATTGCCCACAACACATTGCGCGTTGGACGAGGATTCGAGGACTACAAACACGAGCAAAAAGTGTTGAAAAAACGACATACATGGTGGATGTGCGAGTCCGGAGGTTATGTAGAGAGGTTTACATAAAGGGGTTTGAGTGATTAATTATCAGTATCTAACCTGACGTAAAATGTATTTATTCAATGTTGTCCACATTATATTTCATCTGCAGCAGCATTGTGAACTTTTAAATGCATCATTATATTCAAATTGCAAACACATGAGGAGAGTCTCCGCATGAAAGACCCACGACTGGCAGATCAACGTGCTACAACATTTCTCTCCGAAACGGTAGGAAATTAAATTAGATTGAATGGAGGATGTGTTGGAGTTCACCCCAGTGAACGAGAGGGTCGCTTCCCTGCGCCTTCGGGTCGGAGATAGGTCTCTCACTGTCGTGTGCACCTATGGGCCAAACGGCAGTGTAGAGTACCCGGCCTTCTTGGGGTCTCTGGGAGGGGTGCTGGAAAGTGCTCCGACTGGGGACTCTACTGGGGGACTTCAACGCCCACGTGGGCAGCGACAGTGACACCTGGAGGGGTGTGATTGGGAGGAACGGCCCCCCTGATCTGAACCCGAGTGGTGTTCTGTTATTGGACTTCTGTGCTAGTTACGGCTTGTCCATAACGAACACCATGTTCAAGCATAAGGGTATCCATCAGTGCACATGGCACCAGGACACCCTAGGCCGGAGGTTGATGATTGACTTTGTGGTTGTTTCATCTGACCTCCGGCCGTATGTCTGGGACACTCGGGTGAAGAGAGGGGCGGAGCTGTCAACAGATCACCACCTGGTGGTGAGTTGGATCCGATGGCGGGGGAGGAAGCTGGACAGACTCGGCAGACCCAAACGTACTGTGAGGGTCTGTTGGAAACGTTTGGCCGAATCCCCTGTCAGAGAGATCTTCAACTTCCACCTCCGGCAGAGCTTCGACCACCTCCCGAGGGAGTCTGGAGATATTGAGTCCGAGTGGACCATGTTCTCCACCTCCATTGTCAACGCGGCCACTCGGACCTGTGGCCGTAAGGTCTCCGGTGCCTGTCGAGGCGGCAATCCCAGAACCCGGTGGTGGACACCGGTAGTAAGGGATGCCGTCAAGCTGAAGAAGGAGTCCTATCAGGCCTGGCTGGCTTCTGGGACTCCTGAGGCAGCTGACGGGTACCGACAGGCCAAGCGGACTGCAGCCCGGGTGGTTGTGGAGGCAAAAAAATCGGGCTTGGGAGGAGTTAGGTGAGGCCATTGAGAAGGACTATCGGTCGGCCTCGAAGAGATTCTGGCAAACCGTCCGGCGCCTCAGAAGGGGGAAGCAGTGCCCTACCAACGCTGTTTACAGTGGAGGTGGGCAGCTGTTGACCTCGACTGGGGATATCATCGGACGGTGGAAGGAATACTTCGAGGATCTCCTCAATCCCGCCGTCACGTCTTCCATTGAGGAAGCAGAGGCTGAGGGCTCGGAGGCGGACTCGTCCATCACCCGGGCTGAAGTCAGCGAGGTAGTCAAGAAACTCTGGGTGGCAAGGCACCGGGGGTGGATGAGATCCGCCCCGAGTACCTCAAGTCTCTGGATGTTGTGGGGCTGTCTTGGCTGACACGCATCTGCAGCATCGCATGGCGGTCAGGGACAGTGCCTTTGGACTGGCAGACCGGGGTGGTGGTCCCTCTTTTTAAGAAGGGGGACCGGAGGGTGTGCTCCAACTATAGGGGGATCACACTTCTCAGCCTCCCCGGGAAAGTCTATGCCAGGGTACTGGAGAGGAGAATACGGCCGATAGTAGAACCTCGGATTCAGGAGGAACAGTGTGGTTTTCGTCCCGGTCGTGGAACACTGGACCAGCTCTATACCCTCTCCAGGGTGCTGGAGGGTTCATGGGAGTTTGCCTAACCAATCCACATGTGCTTTGTGGATTTGGAGAAGGCATTCGACTGTGTCCCTCGCGGCATCTTGTGGAGGGTACTCTGGGAGTATGGGGTTCGGGGCCCTTTGCTAAGGTCTATCCGGTCCCTGTACGACCGGAGCAGGAGCTTGGTTCGCATTGCCGGCAGTAAGTCAGACTTGTTCCCGGTGCATGTTGGACTCCGGCATGTTGGATTTACCGGTCAATCTACATTCCTACTCTCACCTATGGTCATGAGCTGTGGGTCATGACCGAAAGGACAAGATCCCGGATACAGGCAGCCGAAATGAGCTTTCTCCGCAGGGTGGCTGGGCGATCCCTTAGAGATAGGGTGAGAAGCTCGGTCACTCGGGAGGAGCTCCGCTGCTCCTCCACATCGAGAGGGGCCAGCTGAGGTGGCTCGGGCATCTTTTCCGGATGCCTCCTGGACGCCTTACCGGGAAGGTGTTCTGGGCATGTGCCACCAGGAGGAGACCCCGGGGAAGACCTAGGACACGCTGAACGCCTCGGTGTCCCCCCGGAAGAGCTGGAGGAAGTGTCTAGGGAGAGGGAAGTCTGGGCATCCCTGCTTAGATTGCTGCCCCCGCGACCCGGCCCCGGATAAGTCAAGTCAAGTCAAGTTTATTTGTATAGCGCTTTTCACAATACAGATTGCATCAAAGCAGCTTCACAGTATTAAATTAAAATAATACAACAAAGTTTGTTTCAAGAGGAATTTATTGATTGATAAAATTAAATTAAATATCCCCAAAATATCCCCAACTGAGCAAGCCAAAGGCAACAGTGGCAAGGAACCGAAAAACTCCATCAAGTGACCTAATGGTGTCCTAAAACTCCATCAGGTGCCTTAATGGAGAAAAAAAAAACCTTGGGAGAACCCAGGCTCAGTCGGGGGCCAGTTCTCCTCTGGCATTGGATAGAGGCCGGATTGTAGTTTGAACTGTAGGATTATATGAATGCCTGGCTGAAGAGATGCGACTTTAATCTAGTTTTAAACTGGGAGAGCGAGTCTGAGCAACGAACAGTATCAGGAAGACTATTCCAGAGTTTTGGAGCCAAATGTGAAAATGCTCTCCCTCCTTTGGTGGTTCTGGATATCCTAGGTATGACCAAAAGCCTTGAATTTAGTGATCTCAAAGAGCGCGATGGATTATAGGGCGATAGAAGATCCGTTAAATAGACTGGAGCTAAGCCGTTTAGGGCTTTATAAGTCAGTAGCAATACCTTGTAATTAATACGGAACTTTATAGGTAACCAATGCAGTGATGATAAAATCGGTGTTATATGATCATATTTTCTTGATCTCGTAAGAACTCTAGCGGCGGCATTTTGGACTAACTGTAGCTTGTTTATTGAGGATGCAGGACAACCAGCTAATAAAGCATTACAGTAATCCAGTCTCGAGGTCATGAATGCATGAACTAACTTTTCTGCATCAGAAACTGATAGCATATTACGTAGCTTAGCAATGTTTCTAAGGTGGAAAAAGGCTGTTTTTGTAACATAAGAAATATGATTTTCAAAAGACAGGTTGCAATCGAGTATAACACCCAGGTCTTTTACTGTAGAGGATAAAGTAACAGGACATCCTATGATGTTAAAGTTGTATTGTGCGAGGTTTTGTGGGCGGTTTTTTGAACCGATAAGTATTACCTCTGTCTTGTCTGGATTTAATAAAAGAAAATTACGCGTCATCCAATCTTTTATATCTTTAACACACTCTGTCAATTTGGAAAATGTAGCGTTTTCATCCGGCCGTGATGAAATATATATTTGAGTGTCATCAGCATAACAATGGAAACTAATTCCATGTTTCCTTATAATATTTCCAAGTGGCATCATATATATTGAAAATAACAGGGGGCCTAATACAGATCCCTGCGGCACTCCATAGTTTACTGGAGTTATGATCGATTTTTCTCCATTTAAATAGACAAAATGGTAGCGGTCAGATAGGTATGATTTGAACCAGCTTAGTGCTTGTCCTTGAACACCAGTATAATTTTGTAGTCGATCTAAGAGTATTGTGTGATCTATAGTATCGAACGCAGCACTAAGATCAAGTAAAACTAGTATTGAGATACAGCCTTGGTCAGAAGCTAAAAGTAAATCATTTGTGATTTTAACGAGCGCAGTTTCAGTGCTATGATGCGGTCTGAATCCAGACTGAAACTTTTCATAGATATCATTTTGTTGCAAGAAAGAGCCCAGTTGAGCGGACACCACTTTTTCTAATATTTTAGACATAAATGGAAGATTTGAAATGGGTCTATAATTTGCTAGATTATTATGATCTAATTGTGGTTTCTTAATGAGAGGTTTTATAACTGCCAGTTTAAATGTTCTTGGAACATGACCTAAAGATAAAGACGAGTTAATAATATTGAGGAGAGGCTCTTCCACTACAGATAACACTTCTTTCAGTAGTTTAGTTGGTATAGGATCTAATAAACATGTTGTTGTTTTAGATGAAGTGATAAGTTTATTTAACTCTTTTTGTTCTATAGTTGTAAAGCACTGTAATTGTTCTTTCGGGGTGATAATTGAAGCTGAATTGTAAGGCGCGATTGAAGATTGAACGTTTATAATTGTGGTTCTGATGCTTTCTATTTTCTCAGTGAAGTAGTTCATGAAATCATTACTACTGAACTGTAACGGGATATTTTGTTCGGGTGACGTCTGTTTATTTGTTAGTCTAGCCACGGTGTTAAATAGAAACCTTGGATTGTTTTGGTTGTTTTCTATTAGTTTGCGGAGGTGCTCAGCCCTGGCAGCTTTTAGGGCCTTTTTATAACGTGACATACTGTCTTTCCACGCGATTCTAAAGACCTCTAAATTAGTTTGTTTCCATTTACGCTCTAAAATACGGGTTTCTCTCTTTAAAACATGCGTAGTATTGTTATACCATGGTGCTTTATTTTTCTCTCTGACCTTTTTTAATTTAATAGGTGCAACCACATCCAATGTTCTAGAGAGAATGGTGCTCATAGTGCTAGTTAGTTCTTCTAGTTCATCTGTTTGTTTGGGTTCAGGCAGCAGCTGAGACAGATTAGATAAGCAATTTGAGAAATTATCTATGGTGGATGGGAGGATTGTTCTGCCTGGTTGATAACGCGACGCCGCATGACATATTACAGCAGTACGTAATATGCAAGTTACCATGTAGTGATCAGTGACTTCATCACTTTGTGGAATGATATCTATATCGGTTGGATCGGTTCCGTGTGATATAATTAAATCGAGTGTATGATTAAGACGATGAGTTGGTCCGGTGACGTTTTGCTTGACCCCAAATGAATTTAATAAATCTGTAAACGCAGCTCCTAACGCATCATTTGGATTATCTACGTGTATGTTAAAATCTCCAACAATTAATGCTTTATCGACATTGACTAATAGGTCTGAGAGAAAATCTGCAAACTCTTTTAGGAAATCAGCGTAAGGCCCTGGCGGTCTATATACGGTAGCCAAGGCTAGAGATAATAGGGATGTTTTTCTAACATCTAAGAGCGTAACATTTAGTACAAGTACTTCAAATGAAATAAACTTATAACCCGTTTTCTGAGTAACATTTAGAATATCTTTATAAATGGTTGCAACACCTCCGCCACGGCCAATCAGACGGGGCTCATGCTTATAACAGTATCCAGGAGGAGTAGACTCATTAATACCGAAATAATCATTTGGTTTAAGCCAGGTTTCAGTAAGGCAAAGTACATCGAAGCTATTATCTGTGACTATTTCATTTACAATAACTGCCTTAGGTGTGAGTGATCTAATGTTTAGAAGACCTAGCTTTAGAAATAGTTTTTGTTTACTAATAGCAACATTTTCTGTTTTAATAACAATTAGATTTTTCCTAGATCCTGCATTAGATTTATTATTTGATCTCACTAAACGAGGAATAGACACGGTTTCTATGCAATGTTCTACACTAGTATTTATATCAGTTGAATTGGTGCAGCAGAGACTATGATTTGGACTTTTGGTTACTAGTCAAAGGGTATTTAACATTTTGGAGATGTTATCTGACAGAAGATCCGCTCCGAATCTGCTTGGGTGTAAGCCATCAGCACGGAAAAGCCTAGGACGCTCCCAAAACAGATTCCAATTATTTACAAAGAGCAGTTTCTGCTCATTGCACCATGACATTAACCATTCATTTAGCGCAAATAATCTGCTGAATTTTTCATGCCCTAGTCGGTACGTGGGAAGCGGTCCTGACACAATGATCGTTGTTTCAGGCGATGTGCTGCGTACCGTATCGATTAGATTCCTGAAGTCTTTCTTCAGAATCTCCGTCTGGCGCAGCCTGATGTCGTTCACTCCCGCGTGCAGGACCACAGTTCCGACGCGCTCGTCACCGTTCAGGATCTCGGGAACGCGAGCAGCGATTTCAGAAACACGAGCACCAGGGAAGCAGTGACTTTGCACCTTACTTGTACCTAACGTAGCGTGTACGTGCCGAACGATGGAATCGCCGATGATCACAGCATCGCGTTCTGTTTCGCGTAGAGGGGAGAAGCGGTTTTGTGTCGATAACTCGAAAACCGGGAGGGTCGGAGAAAGTCTTGGTCTAAACCTGACTCGCGTCTTCCGCTGCGGAACCACCCAGGCTTCGTGGTGGCGTGTTGGAGCCGGAGTGAACGAGACCATGGCTGATTGCGACCGATGCTGAGGAACGCACGGAGTAGACGCGGTCGGAGTCAGCGGGTTAGTAACGTTAAACACTGATTTGTGTGCGTCGGCGCGTGATGTTTCAAGAGCCAAACACCGGTCTCTCAGCTCGGCCTGTCTCAATAAAAGGTTGTGGATCTGTTTCTCAACAGCTTCCAGCTCAGACTGCAGTGCGTGAAGCTCAAATGTGTCCTCACCTGCACCAAGCGGTAGACTACTTACATCTGATATATTCGCCATTTTAACAGATGGACAGTGAGTTAGCAACGAAGCTACCAGTGATGCTATCAATATTAATACTAATTTATATTATAAGTTTGTTTGTAAATGAGTGTGGAGAAGACGCGTTCAGCCGTGATCCACGGACGTAACCTTTAAGAGTATGCAGCGTTGGATCACTAATAGGCTTGAGACGCGTCTGCTCAACAGTCCGCGTTGTAACTATGAGGTTTTTTAGTGGTAGGGGTGTAGAGTAGACGCACGATAGGCGAAAAAAAAGTGTTTGTTTATAAGTGAGTGTGGAGAAGACTCGTTCAGCCGTGATCCACGGACGTAACCTTTAAGAGTATGCAGCGTTGGATCACTAATAGGCTTGAGACGCGTCTGCTCAACAGTCCGCGTTGTAACAATGAGGTTTGAGCAGTAGTGCTTCTCAGTGAGGAAGAGTAGAAAATGTTCGTTGTAAGCGGGTTTAAAGAGAAAAATCAAGAATTATAAATCAAATCGATAGGATAAGCGGTAGAAGATGGATGGATGGACGGATGGATGGAGGATTTTAACTGTGACAAGATGATTGACAGGGCAGTTTATGGTGACAGGATGCACGTAACTAAGCGACAGAGCTGTCCATTAAAGATGATGAAGTAGTATGTCCCAAAGCTTGCCTACTCTTTTGCTACACACTCAAAAGCATTAACTTTTTTTTTCACAAAAGAGTACATACTTTTAGGGCGTAGAATAGGGCGTAGAATAACAACAACGACTAATGAAGATGGAGTCTTTATTAGTTATATGCTGTGTCCCAATTCGCCTACTTATACTTCGTTCTCAGAGCTGGTGTTCTCAGCGCTGTCAAAATAAAAGTCCAGTGTGGCGTCCAAATAAAAGTTCCACTTTCAACACATCAGCCAAACAGAAAAACTAATCGGCCGATGCCAATACTTAAAAAATGCCAAATATCGGCAAATATATCAGCCATGACGATATATCGGTCGACCACTAGTAATTTGTGGGTGGGACATGTCGATATTGTCCCCACCACTTTTCGAAACATCAGTTGACTAGCAGAATATTCATTTCATTCGTTAAATAAGTGACTATATGGTCCTGGAATGTGTTGTTTTTGAAATCATGCTGAGTGTTCGTTGTGTACGTTGTCACTGTTATCAGACTCTCTATTCGTTCAGGTGAAATCACAAAACAAAATGCACACAAACATGTCACTGCTCTTGATATACAATCACTGATGAACAACTGTGGTTTTAATGAGAAGGAGAAAAAAAACCTATACGAGGGCAGATTAGAACCTAGAACCTCTGATACGCCTAAAAAAAGTTCTACCACCAGACCATGACGGAAAACAAGAAGTTCAAGCGTATTTATGTATTTATTCAAACTCGGGACTAATTGCATTGTTTTAGCAACCCAAACCCCTTATATTAAAATAAGGTTTAATAAGCATTTATCAACAGTGATACTGTATGATAATTTCAGTAATTTTGACCGCAAAATCTATTCTGTATTTTGACAGTTTTTGCTTGCAATTTTGTGAAATGGCTGTAATTTAACTGAAACTTTGCTGCCAGACTTTTTACAGTTTTTGTTTTTTACAGTGTGGATTAAAACTATGGATTTCTTGATTTTAATCCATTCTCATTTTGAAGAACCGATAACGGATAAATCAAAATAATCAATCTTTCAGTCTCTACTGTTTTCAGTTGATGAATGAACAAAGCTTTGTAGCGTACCTCCTATCCAATAAATCACAAAAAGCTTTGTGCTTTGTTACTTCTGATATGCAACAAAGTCACAGCTTTCAAATTCTGTCAATTTTATTAATAAATTCAAACAATAAATACCGTTTTGGAGCTCTTTAATGTGGCGCGACAGATCAACACCGAATAACCGACATCTCAGTTCAAGTGAAGCGGCAGTGCGAAGCTCACGTGAGCTTCACCATCTCTTTCACATTACTACTAGTTACAGCATGAAATAAACAAGAATGAACATCAAAAGGTATGTTGAAAGATACAGTACAACTTACCAAAATCCGTATATAGTCACATGTAATTGCTCAATCAGTGTTTTAACCGCCGAAAGACGTCAAAAATTACTTACGGCTTGAAAACAATGTCATGTAATGTTATATTTACCTCAGAAAAGCCATTCAAAACCCATTAGTCAGCTAAAAAAAAAAAACTCTATATGAACTATATTGCATGTTCATTGTATTTTTACTAAACCTGTTCTTCGATATCTAATGTATTTTTGAATAAATCCATCATGTTTTTATGACAGCCACCATTTAAATGTTTATATTAAAAAATATATATAATAAGTAAAAAATTATAAAACATAATTAAGTCATTAAAAATGTACTATTACAATGTTATTTTTATACAAATTTCCTTATGTGCAATTAGCACATTAATTAGTATGTAGCCTAAAATCAGTTAATTTTAACCTTGAGAGATCAGATGCTTGGTTTAACAAAATAGCAAAGCAGTTTGGAATAGAGGCATATTTTTAAATATATGAAACCTGACTGAGGCTCTTACCAATAGTGAATCGTGCTTAATAATGAAGAGCTGGCGGGTCCACTGACCCAACCACTTCTTCCTCCAAAGGTACCCGCAAATGCGTGACTCTGGCACGGGTCTTAAGCAGGGTTGAGAGGAGCTCCACTGGATGTAGTGAGCTCTGTCCTTCACAAACTCATCCTCCTCTTCACCGTACGACTCGTAGTGACTGCTGTCTGAGTCCACTTTATCTGAGGCAAAGATAGGGATTTTAGCATTACAAAGTTTTTAATCTCACACGTGTCAGTTGTTTTATTAAACTGTTGTCTCTTGTACCATGTAAGAAAGTAAGTCATGCAGGTTTGGAATTACATGAAGGTAAGTAAATAACAACTATCACTTTAAAAATGAAATGCTATAGCAGCTGCTATAAATTTGTGATATTCATTGTAATATTCAGCTATTTGTCTTATAGTGGTCGGTTGCCACACTGACCTGTAGTCTGAGTGGCCGGGACAAACGGTTCTGCCTCCTCGTAACAGTCATCCTCCTCTAAACACGGGGGGTGTTGGGGGACAGCAGAACTCATAGACTGAAGACACACACACACACACACACACACAAAGAAAAGCACATCAGATGTATTTTCAATGTTCAACAACTTGTTAAATATCAGCTAGTCACATGGCAGCTCAATGCATTTAGGCATGTAGACATGGTCAGGACGATCTCTTGAAGTTCAAAATGAGCATCCGAATAGGGAATAAATGGTTGTTGGTGCCAGATGGGCTGGTCTGAATATTTACCAGTAGACTGGTAGGGTTAGGGTTTGAATAAGTTGACAAGTTTCAAATATATTTATAGTCAGTTCAATGACTGCTAGGGGACCATTACAATAAAGTGTTAGCAGATATTAAGCAAACAGTCTACTAATACTCTAATGAGAGTCAGTTGACATACTGTAGGTGCACCGTTACTTAAAGTCAACAGAATGTTCAAAAGGGACCATCAAAATAAAGTGTAACCAACTATATATATATATATATATATATATATATATACACAGTATATATATATATATATATATATATATACACATATACATATATATATTATGCGTTTGCATAATATATGTGTGTGTACAGTGTATAATTATTTTGTATATATAAATACACATATGCATGTATATATTTAAGATTTTTTTTTACATTTTATATATAAATTATTTATATTTATATATAATATAAATTATGTATAAATACATATACAGTATATACATGCAAATATTTCTTAAATAAATACATGCACATGTGTGTATTTATATATACAAAATAATTATACACAGTACACACACATATATTATGCAAACACAAACTTTTATTTTGGATGCGATTAATCGCGATTAATCTTTGCCCAGCACTAATATACATATATATACATACAGTACAGGCCAAAAGTTTAGAAACATTACTATTTTTAATGTTTTTGAAAGAAGTTTCTTCTGCTCATCAAGCCTGCATTTATTTGATCAAAAATACAGAAAAAAAATGTAATATTGTGATATAGGCTATTATTACAATTTAAAATAATTGGTTTTCAATTTATTATACTTTAAATTATAATTTATTTCTGTGATGCAAAGCTGAATTTTCAGGATCATTACTCCAGTCTTCAGTGTCACATGTGATATCCAGTCTATCACATGATCCTTTAGAAATCATTCTAATATTCTGATTTATTATGAGTGTTGGAAACAGTTCTGCTGCCTAATATATTTGATGAATAAAATGTTAAAAAGAACTGCATTTATTCAATTTTTTTTTTTTTTTTCTAATAATATAAATCTTCTTTACTATCACTTTTTATCAATTTAACACATCCTTGCTGAATAAAAGTATTGATTTATTTAAAAAAAAAAATTATAATAATAATTACTGACCCCAAATTACTGACCAGTAGTGTATATTGTTGTTACAAAAGATTTCTATTTTTAAAACATTTGCTTCTTTTTATTTTATTTAATTTTTTAAAACTTTTTATTCATCAAAGTATCCTAAAAACGTATCACAGGTTATGAAAAAAATATTAAGCACCAGAACTGTTTCCAACTTTGAATGATTTCTAAAGGATCATGTGATAGACTGGAGTAATGATCCTGAAAATTCAGCTTTGCATCAAATAAATAAATGATAACTTAATGTATAATAAATTGAAAACCAATTATTTTAGATCGTAATAATATATCACAATATTACATTTTTTCACAACTTCTATTTTTGATCAAATAAATGCAGGCTTGATGAGCAGAATTTTACAATATTAAATTTTTTTCACAACTTCTATTTTTGATCAATTAAATGCAGGCTTGATGAGCAGAAGAAACTTCTTTCAAAAACATTAAAAATGGTAATGTTTCCAAACTTTTGGCCTGTACTGCGGCAAAGCCACAGTGAAGACCACACAACCAAAATCTGGACCCTGATCAATCACAACTCACATGAGCTGCTCACGGCAACCACAAAGCTATAAATGACAACAACACAGCTGGCCAGAGTGATCACCTGCATGTGCACATGAGAGGCACTGTATCTGAGGTTTACAGAAAGGAAAACAAAATTGAGCTGAAACATATGGAGCTTAAATCCCAGAATTTAAGTACAGCTCTGAATTTAAAAGAAGAGAAAGAAAGAGACTACGCTTTTAGTTGTACTAAGGGTCAGTCAGTCCACAGTTTTTATGAGAGCATGGTGCAGACTGTTCAAGAGGAGCACAGCTGAAGGACAATGGCTGTGGTCTGCAATGGGGTCAGTAATTTGTAGTCGGACATTGAGGGCAAATCAGTGGCACTGAAACAAAGCCTTCTGGGAGTTGAAAACAAAAAGGCAAAAGTAGACAGAATTTTTAAGGTCTTAAGTCCTCTACTTTTCAAGTTGACGTAATTCCCATGTGCCCTAACTTTATATTTTTCAAGATTCATTCAGAGTTTTCCTTAGGACATGCATTGCTATAACCTCCAAAACTAAAGAAAATAACAAAAAAGTGTACTTACAATATAAGTATTTTTAAAACACAATTTTAAAATTGCTTGTAACGCTTGTAACCTGCAGAAAATTAACATCAACAAAAGACTAAAACGGACTGACTTGAAGCAAGTGGGTTAATTTAGTTTTTTTATATCTCATCTTCATTTTTGTGTCTCTATGTTGGAATGTGGATGTGTGACTCAAGAATTTCAGAATGTTAATTACAAGCGTTTCTTCTGTTTTATCTCTTGCATATTTTCATTCTTTCTGTTTACCCCCTCACGCTCTTGGGGGAGGCGTGGTGGAGTTTGAGAGCACAGTGTGTACAGCTCTGGGGATCAGATACATATCTGTGAATGAAAGATGAAAGGGTTTTTTGTGTGTTCACGTGTATGTGAGAGAACAGGAGATAGAGGCCCAGAAAGAAATATAGATGTTAAATTGGAAAACAAGTAAGAACTTAAGTGCCAAAAGTTAATGGATCAAAAATGACAAGAACCAAGTACGTAGCTAATTTTGACTTTAAAGAGCGAGTAAACAACTATTCCCTGAAAATCCATCATTGTAGATTGTGTGCAAAATGTGTACAGTACGTTTGGAGTAGTAGAAAAAACAACAACAAAAAAACATTGTGGCACTTTTATGATGAGTAGCGGAAGCAGAAGGGGTCCTGAATGCTCACTAAGCCTGTAAACATTTACTGCACATTCCATGTTTACCTCCTTTCATTTGAAAAACTCTAAAGAACTTAATTAAATGGAAAGAGCTTCTACTGTTATCACACAAGCAAACACACATTAAAACATGCAGGTAATTTTAACCCCTTATGTTACCTCATGAAGCACAGGAGAAACCAATCTAAGCCTGTAAAACACCTCACCTTTTACTAACCCACATAGACACACACCAACTCTGATTACTGAAAGAATGACACACAACTAACACATGACCCGTACCTCGGAGGCCCTCTAAAGAGTGCTAAGAAAGACCTATTAACTTATGTTGTAGTCAATGTATTCTTTTCCCTGTGAGCTTTTTTGTTTTTCTATGCATCATTAATGAAGTTAATCTTTTATAACACTGTAATAATTTAATAACACTTTTAAATGTAATCTTTAGCATATTTCTAAATGCATATTTATTTTTCATACTGTACATTACACTATTGTCAAAATTATGTTCAGTTTGAGTTTGTTTTCTCTTTTCTTTCTCCCTGCCTGTCAGTTTTGTTATTAGTTACATTTGATTTGTCATTCTGTTCAGCTGTGCGATTAATTACCTTTATTTGTCTCTTGTATTTAAGCTTCATGTTTCTGTTCTTAGTTGTCCTGTCTCGTCAATGTTTAACGGTTATTGCTTTGCCAACAGTACCTTCATCTTTGTTACTCTATGTGGATTATTAAAGACTTTTGACTTTCATCATCTTCGTCGTGTATTCTATACAACCAAGTGGAGGTTCCAATATTTGTAAAAATCTGTGTTTTCAAGACAAAAATTGTGTTACTACAGAAAACACTATTATGTTCCAAAAAGCTGCGTACAAGTAAAGATACACAATGTATCCTTTCATTTAAGGCCAAAATGAAAGGATTGTTGCTTTTGAAATCTAATAATTTTAGCTCATTTTCATAAATGGTGCTAATAATTTTGGTATTAAGAAAATAGGGTAAGGAAAAGTAAATATGATCACAGTAAATGTTATGCTAACTTCAAGAGCTACTCTGTAAACGATTAACAAATAAGGATAAATCAAGACTTTGATTTTTTCCCCCCTGGTCATTATCAGTACATACTCTAAGCCCCCTCACACGGCCAGTGGCCGTAACATTGAAATCATCCATAGATGCCCAATCTGTGTGCTCAATGTTCACATGCTTACAGGACTGAGACCATCTGGTTGGCATGGAAACCCAAAGGTTTTGGCGCACACTTGGCTGGTGACCTCACTTGGCCGGTGACCTCATCGCTCCCACACCTCCCAGGAGATCCTCCTTGCACCATCCGACTTCCTTCCCCTCTGAGCGGTTGTCCTATCAGTCCATCTCTCTATCACTCCATCATTGTCCTCTATCACGTAGACAGCAATAATTATCCTCCCAAAGCCCACTTCCTCCCTTCTTCTTTCCTTCTAGCCAATCACATTGCAGAGTTGGGTCACCGAGATGGGCCTCTCATTTAAACATGGCATTTCCTGTTAAAGATACAGCCCGTCCCCCTCACTTCCTCCCCTTCAATCTTTTTCAAACAAGCTTTTGATTTTGCTCAGGGTTCTGGAATTAGGTGAACTTCCTATTGCACTTAATTGCCGTGATCTAGAAATGTCCACACTGGGTTGTTAGAAGAAAACAGTAGAGAGAATAAAGTGATGCCATTAGAGGATCACTTCGCCTAAAAATGAAAATTGCCATTATTTTCTCTCCCTCAAGACATTTCAAACATGCCTGCTGTTATTTTGTCAGTGAAATAAAAAGTGAGAAATTATAAAGAATCTTAACGCACATTTAGCATACAATTACATTTCATAGTCATCATGGTTGTCAAGAAAAAAAGAAAAAAAAAGGAGGAAAGGGCGGTGGGGGGTGGGGGGTGGTAACTTTGGGTCCCAACTTTTTTGGAGTGTGTTGCAGCCATCAAAATCAAAATGTGCTTCTGTTTACAAAATACACTTAACAAGTTTTCAGTGAAAACTTTTGTTTTCTTTTACTTTTGTCATTTAAAGAATTAACAAATCACAGATTCTTTGTATAATGCACTGTGCACGTTTGTGATGACGTAAGATGACAACAAATGCACCAGGGAACAATCACACTCGGATTCAGACTGTAGCAAATGTGCCAATGTGAAAACCCACTTAATTAAATAAATCCATATAATGATCCCATCATGGGAATCCATAAAATGTTCTATATATGAAGCGCTTTACAGTACTCTTTAAGTGTCTAACCCTAACACTACCTTTTAGGGACAGGGCCATGGACAACTAATGTCCAAATAAGGGAGCATCCATTTGTTATTTTAATAAATATACACTGAATATGTAATGATTGCATAGTGTTTTATAATGTACAAAAATACACTGAGGACCAAATAGTATCTGTATAAATCAGGGTTATTATCTAAACTAAATCTAACTAAAACCATAAAAATTGCTTGAAGCAAAATATGTTAAATGGACAACAACTTATTTTTAATTCAGCTAGTTGTAAGGCAATATTTCTAAATAAATAAATAAAATCTAATTCATATTAACAACAACTATAATAGTATATCAATGATACACTGGTATAAATAACATCTAACACTACTTACCTTTCTATTCGGTTGTTAAGTCATGACGTAACCACTCTCCGATAATACTCTTTCCGGGTCCAAAGTCCAGGTCCTCTCTACCTACCTACCGCTTTCGCTAGTGTTTTGGTTATTATTGAGTGTTTTTACAATGCCGCAGTGCTGTGTCCCGTGTCCCGAGCTAACTCACTTCAACCTCGTAAATCTTCTTTTTCATTGATGCCTGGACTCTACCCTTAATTACGCCACCTGAGTGATGAGCTACACTAACCACTCTGTTGGTGCTAAAGGAATTTAAACCCTTTTTGACCGCCAAGGGTGCCTCACTAAGAAGGACGTGATCGTAAATAAATGTACAGGTTCCACCATTGTTATTTCTGGACGAGAGGAGCGCTTGGACCCGGAAAAGGCTAAACGTCACGCGTGACGTCAGACTTAACAATCGGATAGGAATCTAAGCAATTGGGAATTTCAAGTGAGGGCAGAAGATTTCCGCACACAGATTTCACTGTTGGTCACACAAATGTTCTGCTTTGAACAAAAGAAAGCTGCTTGGGTTGAAAATTACTTCAGTGTGAGTTGTGCTTCATGCATCACTACACTATCAACAATAGACAACTGGACATTTGTTACTCTGACAAATGTCACAAAAATTGGTACACCGTAAAGGTCCCATGGCATGAAAATTTCACTTTATGAAGTTTTTTAACATTAATATGAGTTCCCCTAGCCTGCCTATGGTCCCCCAGTGGCTAGAAATGGCGATAGGTGTAAACCAAGCCCTGGGTCTCCTGCTCCGCCTTTGAGAAAATGAAAGATCAGATGGGCCAATCGGGAATCTTCCCTATTTGTCATCATACGGGGAAAGGTTACCTCCCCTTTCTCTGCTTTACCCGCCCAGAGAATTTAGCCCGCCCATGAAAAAATGAGCTACAACAGTGCGAGGGCGATATTGGTTTTTCCTCGAGAGACATCATGGCTTGCAATGCAAACGACCGAAGCATAGCAGAAGCATGGCCAACAACGTAGGCTAGCTTTAGCTACATGATAATAACTGTAACAGCATACATAAACAAATCAACTAAAGTACCATATCCAGACACAATATTTTAAACGAACCATTCGGAGACGTCCTGGTGTAGCCGCTGAGTTACAACTTCTTCAGGTGCTTCTCCATCCGGATCAGATTCTGGGTCAAACTGGAAAGCTTGAACGACTGCGTGTCTACGAGCCATTGCGATACATCCACTGTAAAAATTAGCGCATGGTGCTGATCCCCCACCCTCCACATTGTCCCGCCTCTCTCCTCCTCATTAGCATTTAAAGCCAAAGACACAGAAATGGCACATCCTAAGGAAAGCTCATTGTGGGACTGGCTCATAGTGGCTGTAATTCTGCACCAAGGCTGAATTTCGGGAAAGAGACTTCAGATACAGTATTAGGGGACCACTAAGGCCTATATAAAAGCATCCAAAAAGCAGCATGTCATAGGACCTTTAACTGCTCTATCTTCTAAAGAGCCATGAGTGAGTTTTCATAGCGATTCTTCTTCCAGCTCTGCTCTTCTCTTTTAGTACTTCCCGTCCCTGTTGTTTATATGTGATTGCCCACTTGAAAGACCTTGGTTACGAGGCAAGATTTGACCTCTGACCTCATGCCCTGCAAACCCCTTGGGTGAGATGAAGGGGCAAGACCACAGTGAGGCTACGCTCAAGCTGGGAGATGCTCATCAGGTGGCCACAACACAAGCTTTGGTCCAACCCCGACGCTCTGGGCCTCGTAACCACTAGTGTGCAGCCTGCCCATCTGCCCTGTTATTATGGCCATAGAGCTAGTGTCTCTTAAAATACACATCACAGTGCAAGTACACACTGTAATGAACCCTGGAGTATACATTACAACACCATCAAACACTAGTGTACTCTAAAATACACATCACGGCACATACACACACCATTATGTTTTTAGGGTATTCATTGCATTATACATCTATATCCCTTACATACTCTATGTCTATATCAAACATATTGAGGCACACCACACATAACAGTTGGGAACATTGCCCCGGGCCTCGTCACAGGAAGGGACCACTAAGGACCTCAAAAGTACAGGGTACTTATTGGGCAGGGGAAAAGCATTACAATTTAGTCCCAGGCCCCATTAATTTTACCATGCTCTAAAAATACTTCAAAAGTGACAGTAAATACATTTATAATGTTACAAAAGATTTATATTTCAAATTATTCTGTTCTTTTGAAAGTTCTATTCATCAAAAAACCTGTTAAAAAAAAATCTGCATATTTGTTGTCAACATTGATAATAATAAGAAATGATACTTCTTTCAAAAATGTTTTTTATTTTTTTATTTTTTTATTTATTTATATAGATATTATATGCACTCACCTAAAGGATTATCAGGTACACCTGTTCAATTTCTCATTAATGCAATTATCTAATCAACCAATCACATGGCTGTTGCTTCAATGCATTTAGGGGTGTGGTCCTGGTCAAGACAATCTCCGGGTGATTTAAGCAATTTTGAGCGTGGCATGGTTGTTGGCAGGCATGTACTGGCCATCGGGACTACCGGGAGATTCCCGGTGGGCCGCGGTCTGTGTGGGCCGGTGCGTGATGTATTTTGTTTTAAAATAATTAAAATATCAATATATTCGTAAGTGTATTATTGTATAGGCCTCTCATTGGCCGCATGAAGCTGATGCGAGCTGCCTGCGAGACTGACAGGTAGGTTAAACGTGTGATGAGCACATGTGACGTTCACTGAGCATTGGCCAATCAGAATAAAGTTATAGACTTGCAAAGCGGCCGCTTTACAACTGCAGCGAATAGCCTACTGATGTGATGATGTGCAACGATAGTCAACAAAATCTCTAGACGTAAAGGAGGGGCCGATAAGTTGAGAGAGAAAAAAACGACAAGCACTTGAAGCAGAGGCCACCAAATGTGTGAAAATAAATGAATTATTTGCTGGAAGGCCGGCAAAAAACTTCAGTGAAGATGTCAGCAGGGCGGGCCGACGGCTGAGGTGAGACGGACATTTAATGATACATACACGTATTGCATTGCCAGCTGTATGGTAATAGGCCACCACTCACTGATCAACATGTACATCAGATCAGTGCTGCTACTGTATAATCTCACTGCTATTAAAAATAACTCGATTAGTTTTCGTGCGCATGAAACAGTGCGTGAGTTATCTTTTGCATCTTCTTTGCGCCCGAATAGATACATTCACACACAATTGTAAAAATAACTTTCTTGGTGAGAATAAGTGAATGTAATCAATCGAGAAAAAAATCCCTTAAAGTGACTGGTAGCGCCGCAGCTAACGATTACCGAATTTTACTAGAATTGTAATGAGACGCGTTTGTAAACCAAAATCAATTTTGATTTTGTTCCGCCAAAATAAAAGCTCGATGCAGTTTCCATCAAAATAAAAGATAAATAAAAGATCAAAAAAAGATCATCACTTTCAAGTATAGAAATTAGTACAAAACTAATTATGAAAGTTTCCTTTATTTCTCAGTGCATTTGTTTTACAATATATGGTTATTACTGCCATGGGATTAATATTATAACTATCATTAGTGTAATGTAGACAGACTAACTAAAAGAGGATTGAGTTTTTCTTTGTTCAATTTGCACACTGAATATGGGTTGGAGCTTTTAATTTTGAACTCTCAAAGTGCACCAGATTGATGAATTTAACATTAAAATACACAAAATTTTCTTACGGGGGAGCATGCGCCCGAACCCCCCTAGAGGACCAGAAGTATTTAGTATTGTTTGTTTTTTTTATAGTCTTTTCTTTTTTTATAAATTAAAAAAAAAAAGTGTGGTTATTTCATCTGTTAACTCTCATCTCGTTCCTACTTACTCATTACATGGCATTAGTTGTTTTAAGGAAAAGGAGTTGGTATACATATTCAATGGTGTGCAAAGATGGGTGGTGTTTATGATCATATAGTGGGCCAGTATGGGCCAAAATGCCAGGGCCGAATTTTTGTCCCAGTCCAGCCCTGGTTGTTGGTGCCAGACAGGCCGGTCTGAGTATTTCACATTCTGCTCAGTTACTGGGATTTTCACGCACAACCATTTCTAGGGTTTACAAAGAATGGTGTGAAAAGGGAAAAACATCCAGTATGCGGCAGTCCTGTGGGCGAAAATGCCTTGTTGATGCTAGAGGTCAGAGGAGAATGGGCCGACTGATTCAAGCTGATAGAAGAGCAACTTTGACTGAAATAACCACTCGTTACAACCGAGGTATGCAGCAAAGCATTTGTGAAGTCACAACACGCACAACCTTGAGGCGGATGGGCTACAACAGCAGAAGACCCCACCGGGTACCACTCATCTCCACTACAAATAGGAAAAAGAGGCTACAATTTGCACGAGCTCACCAAAATTGGACAGTTGAAGACTGGAAAAATGTTGCCTGGTCTGATGAGTCTCGATTTCTGTTGAGACATTCAGATGGTAGAGTCAGAATTCAGCGTAAACAGAATGAGAACATGGATCCATCATGCCTTGTTACCACTGTGCAGGCTGGTGGTGGTGGTGTAATGGTGTGGGGGATGTTTTCTTGTGTGCCAATTGGGCATCGTTTAAATGCCACGGCCTACCTGAGCATTGTTTCTGACCATGTCCATCCCTTTTTGACCACCATGTACCCATCCTCTGATGGCTACTTCCAGCAGGATAATGCACCATGTCACAAAGCTCGAATCATTTCAAATTGGTTTCTTGAACATGACAATGAGTTCACTGTACTAAAATGGCCCCCACAGTCACCAGATCTCAACCCAATGGAGCATCTTTGGGATGTGGTGGAACGGGAGCTTCGTGCCCTGGATGTGCATCCCACAAATCTCCATCAACTGCAAGATGCTATCCTATCAATATGGGCCAACATTTCTAAAGAATGCTTTCAGCACCTTGTTGAATCAATGCCACGTAGAATTAAGGCGAAAGGGGGTCAAACACAGTATTAGTATGGTGTTCCTAATAATCCTTTAGGTGAGTGTATATATACATATATATATATATATATATAGTCTATAAACATATAGACAATATATATTGTCCCTTTAAAAAAAGATTTAGTTGCTTTTTGCTAATGAAATATTATTTTATTATAATTTTAATCCAAATACATTTTTCCCTCATGAAAAGTTTTTTTAATGAAGAAATGACTGATACTTTTTTTTACGTTTAAAATGATGCACATCATATCAGTAACCTAATAAAAGCTGATTTATTTTACATGTAGCGGGTCGCCTCGGGGGGGCTGATATGTTCAGATCACATGACCAGTCAAAGTCCAAGACCACTGTCATATTGGCCAAAATAAACAAACAAGAAATTACAGAGGGACCGTTAATTTCAAGTGGAAAAATTATCCGTTTAGGTAAAAGCTGTAGATGCTGCTTGCGACAGTACTAAATAACTAAAGTCTGTTTTCTTAATTTTTTAAACTATGTATGAGGCTGCAATTTGTAATAAAGTTAAAATAAAATTAAACAAAGTTTGCACACAACACAATCCCCTACTCTTACAACAAATTAAAATTAATTTCACTCATAATTTGGAGGTGGATTCTGTCCTTGAAGCAAGTACTGCTATCGTTGTTTTTTAACCATGAATCACTCAGCGAGAAGCACTGGAATGTTATTTTTGATTTCTTGTAAATCTGAATTACATTTGTAACGGTCTCATTCTGTTTTGGTTTTGTTTTCATTCTGTTCCCTCTTACAGTTTGCCTGAGTTCTTTTTGCCTGTTAATTTCCCAAGTTACTTATTAGTTCCACATCTGTTTCTAATTCTGTTAATTACCTTTCCCTGTGTATTTAAACCCTTAGTTCTATCAGTTCCTTGTTCGGTATTGTTTGAGTTAACGTGGTTGTGTATTTCTGTGATATATCCTGAGTGTTAGTATTGTTAAATAAAGCGTTTCTTTGGATCTCCTACGTTGTGCGCTTACTACCAGTACATGACATCATTATAATGCATTTCTGGAATTCTCCACTGTGATTCAAATACCCCCACATACACATAAAACAGCTTTTAATGTCTGGAAGTGGGTTTTATTCTTTAGGCTTTTTATTTATTTAGACAATGTTGGCATATGTCACAACATTGTTTTGCATGGTAAAACAACAAATAAGAAAAAATATTTCTAAATTTGTAATAATATAAAGCTACCTCAGGCTGATAAAAGACAAGCATATGACTTGACACCAATAACACTTTTGCTGTTGGACTCTTTCATTCACCAAGGCCAGTAGTTGACTGCTTGTGAATGAGACTTCAAAGTTACGTTGAAACTACATGAATAGATAAATGAATAGTTCCAGTCCTGGATGCTGGTTGATTCATACAGTGTTTCATCAGTGTTATATTAAATGATAAAGTAACAGGTTAGACTCCTCCTCACCATTAAATGCTAGAGATAGGCTAGTACAGCAAGTCTGTATGGCTACATTATAAATCTTTGTACCCTTATAGTGACGGTGGGAAAATACTATTAAAATGAATTAAGGAAATATGAAATATTAAAAACAGTTATATTAACTGACTTTTCCATTAATACAATACAGTGAATGACAACTGTCTGTGGTCTCCCAGTGGTTTACATTATGAACAATTTAGCATTATATGATTGATTTACAACAAAACATAATGCCACGATCCTCAGTCGCTAGTCACTTCTGCACTAAATTTCCCATGGTCCTTCCTGCCTCCCACCTGCACATTCTCCTCAATCATCCACAACTGCCATCAATCACCTTCATCAGCTCCACACCATTTAAGCCTACTTCACACACTGCATCTGGCCTCATTACTCTACCCTGAACACGAACATGAACCCAACTACCAACCTGTGGATACTTACCAGTGTGATTCCGTCTCAAACTGTCTAGTCTTCTGTCTTCCTCAGTCCTCAGTGATCATCTCATCTTCAATCCAGCCAGCCTTCAAGTCACCTGTCATCTCTGCCTGCATTACCCTGGCAGTATCTTCTCAACTATCTACTTTCCAGTTACTCACCTGTTTACATCCTGTGTGTGTCTCAATAAACTCTGTTTGAATCTTACCTTTGTCTGCATTCTTCTGTTCCATGACAGAAGACCAAACCTAAAATGGATTATGCAGCGCGGTTTGCTGTTGTGTCTTGTGAAAGCCTGGACTTTGTTGTTTTTACAGAGTTGTTTTCTTGCCGTCACCAGCCCCTTTGACCATGAGAACCTGAAGTCACTGTTCTGGATCGGGGTGAATTACCATCACCCTGTAGACCTCCTCTGGGACACCTCTGGGCTGAACCGGAGAGATTCTATCATCCACTGTCTGGAGAGTGTCTACCTCAGGTCCAGAACACAACCGGACACAGAGCCCATTCCACCACCATCGACCACGGAGGAAACGTGTGAGCCCCCCGCAGACGGAGAGCTACCACCTGCCGCGACGCGTCAGCCAGTGCTCTACTTTGGCTCCTCCCACCTTCGGCTCCACCAGACACCCTAGGGCCTAGGCCTTTTGACTCCCCCGGGTTCACCTCTGCCACTGACTTGCGGATCTTCCGCTATGCTCAGTTCCTCCACCCCATGGCTGCAGCCGGCTCCTCCTTCCCCTCGGTTACACCTCGGTCCTCCATTACACTGGCATCGCCTCAGTCCTCGGGTAGTCTGGCTCCTCAGATGGTTGTCGCCTAGGCCTCCTGTGCCAGTCTCCTTCTCCATCGACTTTCCATCTGCGCCCTGGGCTCTGCCTTGGGCTGTCAGCTCTGGGTCTGTGCCAGACAACTATCATCATTGCCGCCAGGGTCTCGTCGTCAGGCTGTCACCATTCCTCCGCCACCTGCTATCACATCCCTTTGCCTACTTCTTTTAGCATCCCTGCACCATATCCACGGCCTCCTAAGCCACCAGCTTGACCTCATCAAGCTGTGAGGTTACGCCTTCTGGGAAGGGGGGAGGACTGTGACAATCCTCAGTAACAAGACAAGTCCCTTCTGCACTACATTTCCCATGATCCTTCCTGGCTCCCACCTGCACACTCTCCTTAATCATCCACACTTTCACATCAATCACCTTCATCAGCTCCACTCCATTTAAGCCTGCTTCACACACTCATCAGCATCTGGTCTCATCACTCTACCCTGAACACGAACCCGACTACCAACCTGTGGATACTTACCTGTGTGATTCCATCTAGAACTGTCCAGTCTTCTGTCCTCCTCAGTCTTCAGTGATCATCTCATCTTCAATCCAGCCAGCCTACCAGTTACCTTACTGTGAGGTTTGTGTGTGTGAGTCTCAAAAACTCTGTTTGGATTTTACCATTGTCTGCATTCTTCTGTTCCATGACACAATGCTTTCATCTCTGATTTTTAAATTATTATTAAATAATGAAATTGGACAAGTTCAGTACAGATTCATTTTCTGCAACAAAACAAATTGGTGAATTTGAATGTGCTCAAAGGGTTGTGGGTGACTAGAGGGCGCATAGGATATGTGTGATGCATTCTTCAAAATAAGCCAAATGAAGGACGCGAAACGAAGGCTGCCTTCCAAGGATACTTCAAATTGAGATGTGCTTTGACGTCACTTGATGACTTGGCAGCCTTGATATGCAGCCTGTCTAGGACATAGCATTCCGATTGAGAAGCACCCATAGAGAATAACTAAACTGTTAGATAAAATTATGCATTCATAATAACAAATTGTCCTTAATATTTTTAATAAGTAGTAACTGTTTAAAAAATAAAATAATAGTTTTTATTTAAGCTGAAAAAAATAAAATGTAACTATTAGATGAAACGCATAAACTTAAAAGAAATAAAATAAGAATAAAAAAATTTAAAATTAAAATGTAGGGCTAGCGGTGGTTTCTATGTGACTGAGTAGGAGCAGGCTGAAAAATAAATAAAGGCTAGTGCTGTGACTGGAGCAATTCTTACATTGTGATGAAAGTTTAGAAAGATTTTTTTTATTTGGAAAACTGACTATGAACAGATAAATGGTGCACGATAAGACTGAGGAAAGAGTAAGTAAACAGGGTCCATACCAACTCAAATAATATTTGCTCGTATGTAATATTGGCTTTCATACAAAACAAAAATCTTTCTTTGATGAGCAAGTACTCAAAGCTGTAACATTCTATTTAGAGCTCATACCATGTCAATAAATCTTTCAGTGTTATATCAAATCATGGAGTCATGAGGGCTGGACTCACCCCTTGCTGCAGTCGCTCAGTAGAGGTGACTGAAATAGGTTCCTCTGTCAAATGAGCCTCAGCGGTGGTGCTTTCCCTGAGATCACTGGGGCCTCCAGAAGGACAGTTCATAATCATGTACTCTGCATCCTCTACTGAACATAAAACATATAAACACATAACATTTTTATTTATTATATAAACATTCATAAAATTGTAAGAACCCAAAACCCAAAGTGGAGCTATAAACTGAAGTATGAAGAGGTTAGACATCCATAACAGAAGTCATTTACATATAAAAGTATTAAGATATGGTCGTAAAGATTATGTTTTTATATAGGTTATATGAGAGTAACGGTCTTCGAATTGAACATCTGTCCCCCCCAATCTTACCATGACCTTCCACTGACTCTCTTTATCCTTCAAAATGGTTAAAGTTCAGTCAATCACTACAGCTGCAGGTGGATCTGCAGTGTTTCCAGACAGATATGAAAAAAAAAAAACGGTATAAAACATGACAGCTTTGTTGGAGCTGTGCTGCAGTGATAGCGCACATACAGTATGGGATGTTTAAAGACCCCCTGTGGTGAAAATCAAGCTTTTAATATTGTTTATATGTCAATGTGGTGTTTTTAATATGCTTAAAAGTTTAGGAAAAAAAGTTTAAATATGTCATTTTGGTGATCAAATGAGTTTTAAGGGATACAATTATTGACTACAGGGGGACTTAAACAAAAGAGCACTCTTTGTACGGTGGAATTTAATCAGTCTGCTACTGTCAATGTTTTGCTACATGGACTACCTTGTTGCTTCCTGGATTCTTTTGTTTCTTTGTTTCTTTTGGTTTAGTTTATAGATGAGTTTTTATTTTGTAAATAAACCCAGCATTTGAGTTCATCTCCTGTCTAGAGTTATTCTGCGACATTACTGGTTTTACTGTATTTTTTTAATCAAATTAATACAGCCTTGGTGAGCGTAAAGGTCCTTGCACACTGAGTCCGGAATTTTAGTATGTGTTTTTTCGTATTCGTCATTCGGTGGCTCTGAACTGTCAAAACACCTCTTAAAATGCTTGCTACGGATGCGAAAAACGCAGAAAATCAAACCCAATCCAATTTTTTTTTATGACGGACTAGAGTTTCTGAGGCAGTGTGTAAACGTGATGGACACAACGTGAGGTCGTATTTATTTTTAACTCTGGGGAAATTTCGGACGAGAATTTCGGACTCAGTGTGCAAGGCCCTTAAGAGTCTTCTTTCAAAAACATTAAAAAAATATTTCCTACTTCAAACATTGGAACGGCAGTGTATACTTACATATACAGTCAATTTTACTACATATAACCAAGTGTTTACCTGGTGTGTCCTTATTGTCCTGTAGTTTATATAGCAGCTCTGAGATGGATTTTTTCTGGGCCTGAGCAATATAACTGAGATTCTCACTGTCCAGAACCAGCAAGAACGCCTGCAGGTCCGAAACCAGCCGAGCCAGCACTACAAAATCAAAGAAAACATATGTATCATCAATAAACACAATTAAATGATTTTTCACATTTAAAAAAAATTAAAATAACAGCTTGATTGGAAATTACTCAGTATAAAAATCTTTGATTTCTCTTTGTCTTCATACATCGAAGTCTCATATCTCAAGCACTGAGACTGACGCTGTTTATGATTATTTAATGTTTAACTATGCAATGTGATGATTTTTAAATTGTATTAATATTTGATAGATATATGATGGATTTTTCATTGTTTTAGATTGAAAGTCTGTACCTGGGACCAAGGTAAAACAATAAAATCTATACATAAAATACTTTTGAAATTCAGTTAGCAAAAACAGATGATGAAGGCTTGAAGAAAAGTTAACTATCTGCCTGACTCACCTGTTATAACTACAGTTCAATCTTTTCAGGAGAGATCAGTGTTTGATTAATTAAACCACAATAGAAAACAGGCTCAAGTCATGCTGAATTATCTGAGTTTTCAGATTTTCAATCATTCTTTCAACAGCTGATTTTATGACTGAAGCGGAGGGGTCCTAAACTGCTGGTTTGTTTATACTCTAAGCGGAATAAGTGTGTTCTATATTGCTATGAATTATTTACTAAAGTGACTTTATAAGAGTGTATTCCTGCAGCCGAACCCATTAATCACATTAGACTAATATCCACACAAACATCAGCACATGTGCCCCTAACACACTGAAGTTCTACCTTTACTGTGGACTTAAATTATTTATTTTATTATTGAATTAAACTAATTTCTCCTGAATAGCTGAAATTGTGAAATCATGCTATGATATTTGATGACTTGAGAAGAAAAAGAGGCCTTTACCTGTTTTATAATGGTTTAAAGTGAAGCCTGCTCCCTGTCTTTTCCTTATTATGTTGGCTACAGACAAGCAGGCCACTGTTCAAGCCCTCACCACAGTAAACATACAGAGACTCCACACACTGTGTATATTACACAGAGACACATCAGTGGGCCTTTGTGCTGCAGTCAATCCTCTCTCACTCTTTCGCACACATATTTTAAAGTATTAAACTTCAGCACATAACTTTATTCTGAACTATGAAATAGGGACCATGAACCACCTAAGGACCTGACCCACCTAGCAACCACATCGCAACATGTTAAAAAACACTCAGACCAACTACAACCTTGTGCACAGGTATAAGTGTCACTCATATTTTCTTCAGAAAATATAAAAACCTAGTTGAATACCCCTGTTCAAATCTTTCTCTCTAGTGAAAAAGAAGTATGCTTAATAGTACTGAATGTGCACTTGTATTGTACTTCAAATTTTTTTTTTTTTTTTACTATAATGGCAGATAATATAATATTAATGAAACAAAATGCCACTTAAGTGTACTTAAAGTTTCACTTTCATGACTGTTTCTTAACGCACTTAAGTACACTTTTAAAAAGTGCACTTTGTAATAATGTCAAACTAAAAGTTTGAATAATATTGTTTTAATAAGCTTAAGTCGTGTTATAGTAGACTTATTTGAAGTATAGAAGCGTTTTGATGTGTTGATCTTATTTAGATGTGTTGACTAACATATTAAAGCATCTGTAAAGTACTTGATTTATAATTTGAAGGTTACTTTTAAAGTTAATATAAATTAATTGCAACCTCAACATAACAAATGTGTAAATAAAATTAATTGCAACCTCAACATAACAAATGTGTAAATAAAATTAATTGCAACCTCAACATAACAAATGTGTAAATAAAAATATATTTAAATACATGACATTCAATTTTCAATAGGACTTACATTAAAGTATATTTTAGTTAACCATAAATGCTTGGCAGCACTTTTTAACCATATTTCAAAGACAATATAAGTAATAATGACTAACATACGAAGATTTACTTAAGTCCTAATTAAGTGCGTCAGAAAAGCACTCTAAAGTATATTATTTCCAAATACTCCTTTTAATATATGCTAAAGTATATTTCTTTTTAATTTAATTTAATTAACATTTTTATTTGATTAAAGTGTGTCAAAAGAGTGTTAAATCGTAAGGTCAGATATTCCTAGTCTGTCACAATGCGGCAATTTGATCTCTGGTGAAAAACCTCAACACAGGCCAGCTGCTGTGATAGAGCTGAATGGTCCTTTGACAAGCTCTCTGTAGGGAACCCCATAAAGACCTACGTAAAGCCTTTGAAACACATGAGTAGTGTTATTTCAGTAATCGTTTTAAACTAGAAGTTTTCAGTCAATCAATCTAGTTTGAAACAGCAAACTTAACACATATACACATTAAAAAAATATTTTTTTCTAGGAAAAAGTTTGATAAAAATTTGTATTTAAAGAATCACATTATTGTGATCATCCTGAGATAATCAGATAATCCTTTTGTAGCAAAGGCTGCTACGTTAGAATTATGATACCATAGAAGGCTAATTGTCTAGTATGTTTTTGTCTGAGCTAACAAACTAATCAGTTAATGTTATGCTAAGGTAGCAGGTTAATCGGCTGATATTAAAGCAAGTGGAAACCGTGCTCCGGAGTGTCCGCTACACCACTGCTGGAGGTTAAGGCAGGCCGAACACACATTTACAGCCTTTCTCTAAATTAATTCTTCTTCCTCTCACTTCTTTATTCTCTAATCTTGATATTTGTTTTCCCCTAGTATAACAAGAAGTATAATAACTCTTTCTTAATTGCGGCATTAAATATTACACTAGAAGAATTAGGTAAGCAAGTGTTCTCCAACGCTTGTGTTATTTACACAAGAGATAGAAGAAAAGTGTAAACATTGTTCCTTATCTAAGGCAGAGCTTTTATCATTTGCCAGAGAAAGGATCAACGGATCCAAGAGGTGCAGTTTCAAAGAATGTCCCTTTTTGAGTCTTTCTTCTTTACAATCCAATCTCACTGAAACCTGCAGTCAATGGAAAATCGGCAGCTTTGACAATCAATGACATACAAATAAACACTAAGTTAATGTGAATAAAACAGTGTTCCTTTTTAGATCAAGGTTGGTCAATTTAAACACAAATAAGACCAAAATGCACTGCAATAGTTTTACAAACTCCTGAGCTTGAACAGAAACTGAACTTACAGTCAATCTATGCAAACCACTGCTCTCAGTTAGCACTCTCTGTTTTCCCAAATAGGATACCAGAGTTGAGCATCTTGATTGTGTCTATTCAGAACTCAATCCCATGTCTGCAGGGTGCAGTGGTGGTTTAGATCTCCAGCTGTGGCTACATCTCCAGGGAGTAAACATCTGAATTCCCATGGGTTTATACAGGGTCATGGCGAGTACTGGTAGACATCTAACAATGCCCCAGCAGCCTTATTAAAAACAAACATTTCAAGAACATTAAAAAAAAGCTATGAGAAAGCAGTAAATCCCACCACAACTCACTTCATTTTCTCAGATTGAGAAAAATAAAGGAAGAGAGCTCTATCTACAATCACTGATATGCAAGCTTAGATGGAATCTGTTGACTTGCTTTTATTGCACAGATTTGAGGGAAAACTGTACAGGATTGGCATTTTCATTGTGTGAATGGGTCAATAAAAAAAACGAGTGAGCAAGATAAAATATATATATTTTTTTTTAATCTCAACAAAATTTTTAATTTAATTAATTGTCATGAAATGTTATGTGGGGTAAACATAAAGTAAAAGATAATGCATATTTATGCATTTATGGGGGTTACAAGTTACAAATAACTTTGATTTATTATAATTATAACATAATTATATCCAAGGTTTTGGATAGTCACACCATATGGTATATTGTAAGAGACTAACTGACCTGGACACAGTCATCATGAGAGTCTGCAGGGGTCCTCCCTATGATATAATTTCCTCTTTTTTTCTCCATATTTCTCTACGTAGATAGATAGATAGATAGATATAAACAAAAAGATTGGTCCCAAGATGGAGCCTTATGAGGCAAGCAAGGTTAAATAGTGAGGAGTTAAATAGAACCTTTAAATAATTTAAATTTATTAAAACCTCTTAAATACTCTACAGCTTTTCTGCACTTGGGTTCTGTTCTTGACAGAACGAAGCAGCCAGAATTGAATCTAGCAAACAGCACATTGAAGTGAATCTCCTCCGCTCAGCTCCACGAGGGACCACCTCATCAACCAAAACCCAGTCTACAAACTCTTGTTCACGGTGCAGGGGGACCTTTCCATCAGGGTTTATGCTCAGGTGCTCCATGACAAAGCATCAAAGCTGTGCAATGGTGAAACTAGGAAGAAGAGTTTCTTCTACGGAGCCCAAATTACCTCGTCGAAGCTGTGCAATTTCCACCACTGGAACTATATGGGGAATTAGTGGAGCATATGTGCCACCTTGAGAAAATGAGAGCTCTACAGCAGTGGAGCCCTTCAGCTCCCCCAATCACAAAGCAGCACTCTCAGAAGCAGCCAGGTATGCTCCAGCTCCCCACAAAGGCCGCTTTCCAAGGTACGGTGGTCTGGGAGGTCCCAAGTCTAGAGGTTTCAAGACCAGTGGTCTCAGTGGCCCTGACTCCAGGGGTCCCTGAGGTCCGATTTACAGTGGTTCTAGTGGTCCCATGTCCAATGATCCCAAAGGTTCAGAGTCCAGTGAACCAGAGTCCGGTGGTCACCAGCTTTCCCTGTCTCTGCCACAGAAGCCACCCAGAGCCACCAGCTCTCCCAATCTTGCTCACGGAGGCTGTCCCAGAGCCTACTGCTTTTCACGTCACGACCACGGATGCTGTCGTCACTCCCGTCAGACGGGGAGATGAATTTTACATGGACAAAAAAAAAAGAGCAATTATCTATTTTCCTGGGTCACACATACAAGTCAAGTCAAGTCAACTTCATTAATATAGCGCTTTTAACAATAGATTGTTTCAAAGCAGCTTTACAGTGATAATAGGAAATGAAAGTAACAGAGATTGTTTTGGCTTTACAGCAGCTCTAGAATAAAGTTATTGTCCAGCTAAAGTTAGTTTTGATTGATTCACTTCCATCGCAACGAACATTAGTTATTATGACATTAGTTACACTCTGTGCAAATTTTAAAAACGCGAACCTGTGAGAATGCTGATGGCGTGAACATGCGTATTATGTGTTTAGTCTATAGGTATGCGCGTTTAAATATATATGTGTGCAGGCGTGTAGTCCTTCTTTACAAACCAACCCTCAACAAACTACTTGTCTGGCCTTAAAATTTATAATACAGAATTTGTATCGCTTCCGCGTAGCCACTCGAACCGTAATTATCCCAACCACGTTTTATCTGTAGAGAGATAAAGGGAAGGGAAGGAGGCCTTCACAGGGGAGAGACTAGTTGACACTTCAGGACTGCATTGTCGTCGTGTCCAGGCGCAGGTCCTTTATCAGATCTGGATACGGCCTGGATCCAGTGGACTGTGGTAAACCTCTGGATAAACAGAGAGACTAATATTAGCGTAGACGCCATTCTTCTTAAGATGTAACAAGTACATCAGGATTTATAGGAAGTGGTTCCGGCTGACCTAATCTATGCAGCCTAACATTGAATTATAGAATTCTATAATGTGTTATGTGTAACGGGGCTTATATGGTCATACTTCCTGGTTCTGGTAAGAACTCGAGCTGCTGCGTTTTGGACCAGCTGTAGTTTGTTTATTAAGCGTGCAGGGCAACCACCCATAATAGCATTACAATAATCGAGCCTTTGTCAATGAGAGCATATGACGTAATTTAGATATATATTTTTAAGATGGAAAAATACGGTTTTACAGATACGAGACAAGTGACTTTCAAATGAAAGATTGGTATCAAAGAGCACACCCAGGTTCCTAACCGACGACGAAGACTTGACAGAGCAGCCATCAAGTGTTAGACAGTATTCTAGATTATTACTTGAGAAAGTTTTTTGTCAAATAATTAGAATCTGTTTTTTCAGAATTAAGTAGTAGGAAATAACTAGTCATCCAATTTTTTTTATATCCGCTATGCATTCTGTTAATTTTGTGAATTGTTAAGTTTCGTCAGGGCGTGAAGCAAGGCCGGAGTGGGACTTATTTTCAGCCCTGGAGTTTCATGCCTTAGACCGGCCCACTTTAGTTCCCGACTGACTATTAAAATAATGTAATTAAACCCTCAGTATATAAGGCCCAATCTTTCAAGGGCTATCTGGCCCATCCCCCTACCCCTACCCTACCCCTACCCCTCCAACCAAAAAAGAATCGAGACAACCCTACCCCTTCACGGGAACGCGCAAAACGGAGGGGTAGGGGCAAGGGGTGAATTGGGATTGTGCCTAAGTCTGCAATAGTGCACTGTTCTGTACAGCCTTGTAATTCATCATATTTTTCAAAAATATAATTTTCTATTCAGTGCAATATCAGTAGTACACAGGGTTTTATAAATACAGAGGTCCCAAAAGTGATCTAGGGGGTTCGGGGGCATATTATTTTTCCACTGTCATTGGCAAAGAACATCTGACTGTGTTAAATAGGAATCCATTGTAATAAAGTTATTCTCATTATTATGCAATAGGCTATTGCTCTACCTGCTCTCCTCTCTCATCGCCATCTCCTTCTCTCGTTCTTCTTCTCTCAGTCTCTTTATCTTTACCTGTAAATCTCCCCTTCCTGAAGATGAGCTTAGATTGATACAGTCTTTGTAAAGTGATTATTTGTGTCGGTCGTTTAAAATTTCTATCGTAAAACAGCTGTTTAGTTTAGCCACTTGCACCTTATCTCGTGAAGCGTCGCGTTGGGATTCGCTCGCGCTTCTGTGAACATAAATCCCGCTTGCTTTGATCGGTCATCTCAAACATTTTGCCATTGCCGACGAGCGGTGTTTGAGTGCTGAAGCAGCTCAGATGATGAGGTCGGTTATCGTCGCGATATGCGAATCATTGCAGCAGTTAATATTAGGTAATTATTTCACAACGTTCATTATACACTCAGGAAAAATTACCGAGGTCCGGACCTGGGAGACCTCAATGGTCGGTACGGCCCTGACTCGTAGGCTATTTGGCCGCTTGAGTTTCTAGAGATATTTTATTATTCTGGCCTTTTCAGCGCCGCCTTTGCGCCTATAGGCTATATAGGCAACTGTGTCTAAGGTACTGGAAAAGAGAGTCTCAAACGTTTCTGTCGCAATATCGAGTTCTTCTAAGCTATCTGGGATGCTGAGGAGGTGAAACTGATCAGGAATATTATTAATAAAGCAATCTTTAGTGGCAGAAGTGATAGGTCTAACATATTTGTAACACAGAGTCGACTTTGCAGCCTTGGCTAAATGAAGTACTGTATACACAAGACTATATAATGATCTGAGATGTCATCGCTCTGCTGTAGAATTTCAACGGCATCAACAATGATTCCGTGTGATAATAGATCTAGAGTATGATTATGACAATGAGTGGGTCCTGACACGTGTTGTCTAACTCCAATAGAGTTCAGAATGTCTTTAAATGCCAATCCCAATGCATCTTTTTCGTTATCTACATGTATATTAAAATCACCACCAATTAGGACTTTATCTGCAGTCAGTACTAACTGATAGAAAATCAGCTAATTCTTTGATAAAATCTGTATGGTGCCCTGGTGGCCTGTATACAGTAGCCAGCACAAATCTCAAACGTGATTTATCATTTACACTAGATAGTGTTACATTAAGCAACACCTCATTATAACAGTAATCTTGGGAGGTGGAAGTAATGTAATCGTCTGGTTTTAGCCAGGTTTTATCTGTAATCATATCATTAACAATAAGTGCTTTTGAAGTAAGGGATTGAATATTCAGCAACCAGAGCTTTATCATTTGTTAATCCGTATTATGTCTGTTTTTTATTTGTTGAACATCAAGTAAATTTTTACCCTTAAATGGGTTTAGGTTTAATGATATCTAGGTGAAAGAGGCTCTATGTGATGGGATTTATCTGACCTCAGTGACATGAGACAGCTAGCAGACGGTCGGTTTAGCCATTCTGTCTGCTTCCTGACCTGAGCCCCAATTCATGTTTGAGTCACACATACACACATGACCCTCGTTTTCATGATGACCTGGAATCCAATATTCGCACCAGAACCACGGTAGATGCAAACACTTCATCTCCCTGCGTTCTGTTGCAATGGGTCTACGTAAAGAGACAGGTAAGTGTGATGAGCATCAAAGAGGCGCACCCTCCTCAAACGTCACCTACAGCCTTAATAGCGGGCCCTGGGAGCAGGGTAGGTGTTTTGACATGCCATTTGCCACAAATACTAAGGGATGCATAACTTCATGACTTGGCAACCTCTGCTGCTTCTCGCCACAAGCTACTCAAATCAGGTATTCAGAACAATCTGGTTTGGCTATGAAATTCAGTTCTTCAGGCGCCCGCCCAGATACAGTGGCATTCTTTATAGGAGATGAGAGAGAGTTGCTGTCCTTCGGGCAGAGATCGCAGTTCTCCTAGCAAAAGAAGAGATAGAGTCTGTCCCTCCAGCTGAGATGAAGAAGTTTTACAGCCCTTACTTCATCGTACCCAAGAAAGGAGATGAGCTGAGACCAATTTTAGATCTGTTTTTGCATCGATATCGCGACGTGCATATAGGGATCATAGTTGATACGTGATACTTGCGGGCCAGCTACACCCCGGTTCAGAACACATGTGATTCACGGATTATTTGCAAAGTTTAACCATCATAGAGTGAAAGTTTATCATTTGCATGTGTTTTTAAGTCAAGTCAGACATCAAGTGCAAGAGGACTCACACACTGTTTTCTGTGCGCACAAACAGAGCCACGCAGACAGCATGTGACCACCGAATTCAGTTCCCTTTCTCTTTTTTTGAGCTTAAACGGACATGTGCACGCAAAATGAAGTCAAAATGCCTGTCTCTGCGAATATCCTTGTAAACACAGTCAGTTATATGTTGTAAACAATTGAGAAAGAAAACAGATGCATGTCATTTATATTAGGTTACTTACTTTTGAAGGACGAGCATATCAGTACAAGGTCCTCCCTTTCAGGTTTTTCCTGTCTCCTCGCGTCTTCACGAACGTTGCAGAGTCGTTGTCCCGTTAAGGGAAATGGGCATTTGCATACTCAACTACCTTGCGAGTGGGCTAGGATTAGCCAGTTGTCGAGTCGCGAGAGTTGTGCGCGCACAGGGACTTGGTCCTTAAACACCTAGCCCAACAGGGACTTTGGGTAAAGAAAAGAGCAAGTTTTCCCCAATGCAGAAAATCTCTTTTCTCAGAGTGGAGTTGGACTTGATCATCATGACAGCATATTTTTCACAAGACCGTGTCCAGTCAGTGCTGAACTGCTTGAAACTGTTCAAGCACAAGACAGCGGTACCACTGAAATATTTTCAGAGGCTCCTGGGGCATATGGCACCCTCGGCCGGGGTCACGCCGCTGGGGTTGATGCATATGAGACCGCTTCAATATTGGCTTCAGGCTTGAGTCCTGAGATGGGCATGGTGCCACGGCCATGTGGCCATCACGCCGATCTGTCGTCGCACTTTCAGCCCTTGGTAGGACCTTGCATTTCTTCAGGCAGGAGTTTCCCTAGAACGAGTGTCTAGATGTGTTGTTGTTACAACAGATGCTTCCAAGACAGGTCGGGGCGCTGCATGCAACACATACAACCAGTTTTGTTTCGCATCTTGGGTTATAACAGGTAAAACTCTGACAACTCTGACTCATATGTAGTGAGTTTGGTGAAGGAACTCACAAATAGGCCCATTATTTGTGGTATGCCCAATAGGTGTGCTCCATGTGTAATGATTCCCTAACAGTAATCCCATATGATTTATTCTTCCACAGTTCGGTTTCCCTATCATATAACCCTGTGTCTTCCCCTGGACAGAGCCCGCTCTGTCGTCAGTTCCTTTTCCCTTGTTCCAGTTCCCTTGTCAGGTAGAGCCCACCACAGGGAGGTGAGTCCATAGGATGTACTTTCCACATGCTAACCTCCCCTTTGGTTAGGATGTGGTCTCCGTAGTGTTCCATTCTCAATAGAGAAGGAGAATGCTTCCCAGAATTAACAACCAGGTGTACCCAGCCATTAAAAAAAAAATCAATTTTGGAAAAAAACAAACAGAAGAGGCTGGAGGAACCTCTTCCAAGAGGTAAAGGGGTCCTCCTTATATGGGGAGACCTGAGGTAATTTACCCAAGCGGAGGCTTGCCTGCATCTGCACCACCAAGTCTCATGACACAGTTCTGTTGTTTGGGAGTGTAGTACACAGTAGGGACACCTAGTGTCTGTATTTCGACACAATGTCGAAAGTGACCGACAGAAAGGGAACGTCTAGGGTACTAGTGTAACCCTCGTTCCCTGATGAAGGGGAACCCTCGTCCTTCCTGCCACAACTCTGAACTGCCACTGAAGTGGTCGAGATGCTGCCTCGGCTCCTCAGCACAAACCTGAATGTGTGGAGCACGCTGGTCTCCTTTTATGTCCGGGGTAGTGGCCAGACATGCAAATTCCACATTCCAACTTCATTGGCCTGTTCTGAATACGTCAGAGGTGTTTGGGGCTCCCAAGAGTGACCCCTAGTGTCAGTATTTGACACAATGCCTCTGTTCCGACCATCAGGGAACGGGGTTACACTAGTAACTGAGACGATTTAGCAGTCACAAATTAATGCAAACAACAAATAAATGCAAATAAAAGATATTGTGGATGAACAGCTCACAGTTAAACATTATATCGAAAATACCAGAAATCTGTTTTTCTTCAGACTTCTGTTTTCATTTATTGAACACACTGACCTTCAGATGTGACAGAGCTGGCGATGGAGTGCTAACAGTAAAGTCATTATGCAAACAGAGCTCCAGCCAGATGTCAATAGCTGCCTGTGGCGAAGGCCCTCTGTCCTTCAGATTGTCATTCTCAAGGTCTCAGTCTTCACACTAGCCTCTTTTCTTCTCCAAACTCCC
Organism: Leuciscus leuciscus; assembly: GCF_965113295.1. Lineage (NCBI taxonomy): Eukaryota > Metazoa > Chordata > Actinopteri > Cypriniformes > Leuciscidae > Leuciscus > Leuciscus leuciscus. Next base: position 27,531,495 of record NC_138737.1, on the reverse strand, counting down.
CCATGTCTCACTGCCACACTATTGGCAACTTTAGAAAGCAATGTGTAGCCTTAATCTGACTATTATGTATGTGATATTTTCACATTTAAATGACATTTGATTCATTTGATATTCCACTGTTTCTCGTAGACTTGAGCCAATAACAACTGTTCGCTAAGAAGTTGCCCCACCCATTCTCACTTTGTGCAGGAACTGTAAAATGTGTGGAGGATAAATATTGAGCATTGTCATAACAACGTTTCAAAGGTCAAAGAATCTAGCTACTGGCTTCCGTCGAAATCAAACACACACAAACCCGCATCCTTTATCTCTTTGAGGTTCTACTAAACCTTTCTTTCTAAAGTCCTTTCTTCTAACCTAATTTTCCTTAAAGTACACTTCTGTACCTTGCTTTAACTGAGCCCACCTAAAGAGGAAAACCCTTGGATTGATGTGTCTAACTGTACCTTTACATTAGTCATTGCTGCCTTGGCATCTCAAACGCTAATATTGAGCAATAAATTACACTAATGATATGGAATGTTTTTTTATGGATCCATCTTATTAGTAACCAATCCTTGTTCAAAACATAACTTGTGTCATCTTTTAGTAATGGCATTAGAAGAATGTTCCAGGAAATGCAACTTAATCTGTGCTGTGCATTGAATGATAATTTATAATGTATAGATCATTTAAAATAACAATAATGTAGTGGATGCAAAATGGCTTATACTGCAACTTAGACTTTGTAAATGCTTAATTGTCAAACTTTTTTTCCAACAAGTTTTCACAAACCTTGGGACAAGGCCAAAATATTTTCTGTGGTATTCTACTGTCTGTGTACACAAAAAAGTCAAAGTGATACTTTACATTATAGAAAGTGATGCTGAACATTTTTATATCCATTTCATATAAACCTACATGAACTGTTTGACAAGGTAAATTACTATACACTTGAACTCAGTAATTTCATTATCTGTATATTTAACCTTCCCTCTCCATAACCTAACCCAAAAGAAAAAATAGTTTCATTCTGCAAGTTAAACTTTGAGCATTTGCTTGTAAGTCTCTTTATATTGATATTACAGTATAAATACATTTTCGACCAAATACATCTTTACATTAACAAAGAGTTTTGCATTCTACAGATTTTTTTGTTAAATCAATATGAAATAAAAGTCCTTCATCATATGTTCTCGCGCAACAGTGGCTGTATTCATATTAATGTAAATACACAACCACTTCTAAGTCACGTTCTATGAGGGGGTGAGACCACCCTCTGGATATGATTCATTAGCAAAACTAATGCCCCGAGGCACATGGGCGTCATCAACATTTCGGAAATGCTTCAAACACCCACTTTGTGTGTTTGTGTTGCTGAGGACACAGATAGACATTTTGCATTCCTGGCCAAAATGCTTCAAAAGGGTTTATAACCTCTGGTCAACTGATTTGACCACTTGTTGACAGTTGACCCTTTTGTATGACACAATAGAAAGTCTGTCTGAAAAGAAAAATGAATGAAATCTCAAGCAGATGTCCATGGTAGTATGCTAGTTCTCAGTGGGATCAAAAGGTGTCACAACCAGAGGTCACGTTGACCGAATTATTTTTTAGCAGTGACAGAAAAATCTTAAGCCAACAATCATTTTGACAGATTACACTGAGGGTGATCTATTGTAACTTGTAACTGTAATTCCCACCCCTGTCAGTCCAAGTTATAATTATGTTTGTTGCCCCTCTCCAGAGTTATTTTTTCACATTTATGGTCACTGAATGGCTTTTCTGAGGTAAATAAAATAACACGGTAGAAAAGGCCTCATTAAAGAAATCCATATGACTCCAGTGGTTTAACCTTGATTTTATCAAGCGACGCGAGTGCTTTGTTTGCGTAAACAAAAACATTATTTACCACTTTATTTACAAAGTATTAATCTCCAATGAGCATTCACGCAACAACGTCTGCTCTTGCGTCAACAAAACATGCATGCGTCGTGGTACTCTTGTAAACGTGTATCGGAGATTCATATTTTGTACATAAAGTAGTAAATTATGGGGTTTTTTTGCTCAAACAATGCACTCGCACTCGTACATAACCTTGTGTGTATTTAAGAGTTTAAGCACAATAGTTTAATACTCACGGGACGCGCTGTCTGACATCCAGCTTTCTGAGAGTGTGCTTTTTCCTTCCACAAATTTTTGTTACATTTACAACATATTATAAATGATCTATGTGGTATTTTGAGCTGAAACTTTACAGACACATTCTGGGGACAACTGAGACTTATATTACATCTTGTAAAAGTTGGCATAATATGTCTCCTTTAAGGATATAGCAGGCGATTTCGGACACAGCCCGTGTATTTAAGCCCTTTGTTTCCTCAGTTCATTGTTCTGAGTCGTTTCAGTTTGTATGGTGGTCCATATTTTTTGTGTCTCCTTAGATTTGTGATTAAAGACTTATTTTGGATATCCCTATTCGTCTTGTATACTACAACCACCACACGTGATAGAACACTGAACCAAAGATTTGTTTTAGCTGCGAACGAGCGCACAGAGGCAGAGTGGGCGGAGTAGGTGCTGGTGAATAACGGATCTCCGTTCACCAGCTGCCCCGCTGAGGAGGACATCACCAGCCCCACTCTGGACCCAGAGCTCATTCAGCTGCCTCCCACACCCTGCACAGAGCCTATGCCAGAGCCCACCGCAGACATGGAGCCCAAGCCTGCCGCGAGGTCAGCGCCAGAAAGAGTGACTGAGCCGACCAGCTCCCTGGAGCACGAGCCCAACGCAGAGTCTGACCAGATGTCCTGACCAAGTCTCCTGTGTCTCTGCTGGTTCCGCCCAGCTCCAAGTCTCCTCTGGTCCCACCCAGCTCCAAGTCTCCTGTGTCACCAAAGATCCTGTCCAGCCTCCCTCTCCCACCCCCTCCACTTATAACAGCCAGTTCCTCGGCCCCATCTCCGCTGGTTCCCTTCAGTACCTTGACTCTTCCTATGACACTCTGCCTTGGCAAGAGGATCCCCCGGTTTCGCCTCCAGCCACCGAGCCCGTCGACCAGTCGGCTCCATCTTGGCTCCTCCCTCCCTTTGGCTCCACCTGGGACTGTCGTCCTCACGGCTGCACCGGGCTCCCTCGTCCCTCCAGGTCGACCTTGGTCAGTTGTTACTCTGCCTTAGAGGTCTGTACGGGCTTTAAACTTAAGGCCCGTAGCCGAAATCATTTAACCCGACCCGAACATTACAGTTATATTTTAAGCTCGAGCTGAACCCGAGGTCCGTTTTTATGATTGCTTGCAACTATAATAAAAAAAATAAGCTACATGTACAAACACCGTTTCACCAAGGCACAGTGGCCCCCTCAGCAGTCAGCACACAAGAAAAAAAAGAGAAAAAGCACAGACTTAATAATTACGAAACTTTGATGTGGTTGAACAGGTGAAACAGTAACTTATTCCCCTGGAACTCAAACATTAAACTTCAAAACAAAGTTCACGCAGTTGCACAACTATTTACACAAATATATCCTTCTCAGTACGAGTTATGAAGGAAGAACAGCATCAAGTGTTGATGGTTTCAGCGCCGTCCTCTGATTGCGGTGTTGTGACTGAACTGTAACTTAGAAAAAACTATATACTGTAGGCTATACATATATATAGTTTGCGTGCCGTGTGCTTGGCTGCTTGCTGTATTGTGATCGTAATTATATGAGCACGCGAGAGAGAAAGTACGTGCGCAGTTTCAGCCGTCCTCCTCTGATTGCGGTGTTGTGACCGAAATAGTGCGCGCGGGAGCACATGCGCAAAAAAGTTTTGTAAAATGATTCATATATAATTTTACAAAACAGTTTTGCGCATGTGCTCCTGTGCGCACTATTTCAGTCACAACACCGCAATCAGAGGAGGACGGCTGAAACTGCGCACGTACTTTCTCTCTCGCGTGCTCATATAATTATGATCACAACTCAGCAAGCAGCCAAGCACACGGCACGCAAACTACATATATGTATAACCGATATAGTTTTCCTAAGTTACAAATCTGAACCCGACCCGAACCCCTGAGTTTTCCGGGACCCGTCGGGCTCGGGTCAGGTAGCAGACCTCAACTCTGCCTATGCCACATACTTCTGTGCCTTCACTTGTGCTTCATTCCTCCACCCCTTCGGCTACGTCAGGCTCCATCTTGGTCCTCAATCACACTGGCTCCGCCTCAGTCTTCTTGCACCCAGGCTGAAAAATTTGGCTGGATGCGTTGAACGCACACTATACTTTGGGCTTTAGGGTGTGGTTGGACCTTAGGTCCCGAGAGGGGGAGCTGGACGTCAAGCTCCGCCCATTGTCTCTGCAGTGAGCAGCCTCTCTGTGCAGCAGTGGTTGTACAGTAGGGATATAGAGTCATTGCAGTTATTTGAACCAGCCGACCACAAAGCGAGTCCGGAAATACATATGTTGCTAAAGCTATCTAAGTCAAGTACACAGCAACATTATTCAAGTCAAAATATTTCTTTGCGCTCAGACTGTGATTTCTGCAAATATAGAACTACATTTTTACAGCTAATCAATCCTTACCCTGTCATTAAACCTTTAAAATGTAGCATGTCATGGGAAAAGTATTATAAAAGCACCGCATCCATTTATATATAAATATATACACTGTAATTTATTTTACCTAAACATAATTTTCATGTAATCTAATGATTTCATGTAAATTGTGTGCTTATTTCTATTCAGGAGAGTGACATATTTGTGTAAATGCAAAGCATTGTGTACTTCATCACTTTAATCAGATTGCTTATATGTACAGTCCAAAATGTGCGAACATACTTTTGACGTTTATTGTTTATAAATTCCGATATGTGTTTTATAGATCAGGCCAGTCTTGTCGCCCCAAATGTATTTTGTGATACATGTATTAAATTGTGTAACATGTCAGATTGGGATTTTCCTTTGCGTTGTAATCCTTCCACACAATTTTTTTCAGTGGATTTAAAACAAAATGGTAGGGACAAAATCGATTTTGGAAAAAAGTGGTGGTGAGTGGGAACATGTCCCAACGGCAAATTACGCCTGTGTATGTGTGTGGGAGGTCACATTCTTGTTTTGACCGATAGTGACAGAACAGGGAAGAGGGAAAAAAGCTTGTTGGGGAAAAAAACTGCATGACCAGGCTAAATGAGATATATCATTATATATTTATGTATTTGTTCTAAAAACGGCTAAAAACGTGTTTAACCAAAAAAGCTAAAAAGCTTTTTCAAATCAAAGCTTTTTCCTCACTAGTTTTCACTAGATAAGTCTAAAATGCATAATTAGCCTTTTATGCACCAAATGTATATGCACCAAAATAACAATAAGCAGTAATATTTACATACACTACTATTCAAACTTTGGGGTCAGTAAGATTTGTTTTGGCTGTAATGGCTGCAGAAAATTCAAATTTCTCACTACAGGAATTTAAAATATATTAAACAGTTATTTTAAATTGCAATAACAATTCACAATATTTAATATTTTATAATATTTAAATAAATAAATAAATGTAGTCTTAATAAGAGATTTAAGAGCACAAGACTTCTTTCAAAAACATTTTAAAGAATCTTACCAACCACAAACCGTAAGGTAGTCATTTCCTAGTCAAAACAAAATAAAAAGGTTGTGACTTGTAATTGTAACTTTATTTCCTGCAATTTTAACTTTATACATTACAGTGTGACATATTCTTACATAAAATTAGAAAATTATTAACTGCAAGAATTTACTTGTGCTATCATATTTCGGACCCTTGTGACAGATCGACCTCCACTGTCTGTACTCCCATTGGTAGTCGCAGCTCATTTGCATAAAATAGAACTTTTCTCAACTTTGTCAAGTTATCAGACATGGCTACAATCCAACAGTCAACAGGTTCAGGTTCGTCGTTGCAATTTACTGGCTGTGTGAATGCCCCTTCAACCATAACATTTTTTACAAATTAAAATTAACTGAAAAAGATTGAACTGATTCACTGAAATTATTTAAAATGATCAAATCCAACACTGTTCTTGTAACTGACATTTAAATATGTCTTAAGCTCTTATAGCCTACAACAAATATATTTACATTAAAATGATCAGAAATTTTACCAAGTTATTTAATTTTATATCAGCAACATCTATCATTTTTCAATATTTAGCACATTTTTTATATATCTTCCAACTCCAGCCTAAACAATTTCACTATAGAAAATGTCAGAAAAATATTGCATAGAAGCTGAACAGTAGCCTATTATCATCTATGATGTCAGTTTTTTCCCCCAGCACTTTTTTTTTTTTTTCAGAAACAGAAAGGAGCACAGAAGGAGGTGGAGAAGCTCATTTGCTCCTGTCAGACTTCACACTACGCCGCCGCCGGTGAAATTAGCACAGCTCTCTGACCTTTACTTAAACAAACCAAGAAACTCACTCCTCTCCTGAGATTTCATTCATGGCGGCGAGACTGATGGGGGAAGCTGTAGGACTATTACTGACATTCCAGAACAATGATCAAATCTGCACGACTACAACAACACTAACTGCAATTACGAGAAATCAGCAATTAAAAATTCAACACCTCTCTGAGATTTGAAAGAGCTGCTGAGATGTGTTCAGAAATGGATGGTTGTTTGCACTGGTGGTGTAGTTTTGCAGATGGTAGTGGAAAGGTTGTTGGTTTGAATCCCAGTGGGACGGATTCATTTGACCAAGACATTTAGGCACTTAAGATTAAGATGAACTGCATTAAAAAAAAGTTAATGATACTGGACACAGACTTGTGACTTCTGCTGCTGGCTTGTGTGACAAGCTGCTGTATAGATAAATTAACTAAATTAATAGCCCAACTAATGACTTTTACAACGGAAATAAATTAACACCGAACTTAAGCTACTTAAGTTGGACAATGACACCCTTTTCTTCTAGAGCTGCTGTACAGCCAAACAAACTTTGTTGCATTCTTTTCTGTATTGTAAAAAGAGCTATATAAATAAGGGTGACTTAACCTGACTTGATAAGAGGTCTTAGATTAAAACTATTCAATATGATTACTAGCATAATTAGTGATTATTACTAACTAGTGGTATTATCCACGGACAGTAAGCAACTTATGATCTTGCTCGATATCTCAAATGCAGTGGCAATGCCACTGCACGCCAACTGACTCCCCAGTTACAGTAACACCAACAAAAAGTTGTTTCATATGGAAAATACATGTCTAAATGATATGTGGATCTGATGTGGCCCACGTGAATCCTTCATACACACCACAGACAGATTGACGTGACAACAGTGAAATACCTTTTTGCTTGTCCATCGCTGCAATGATCAAAGCGTCCAAGTGAAATGTTCTCGGTCGCTTCCAGAGTTCATCGCTGAGTCTGTTCCTGGATGTGTAAACGAAGTCAAAGTGAATTTAAGTGCAATTTCGAAGTGAATCAAGGGAGAGTTGCGGGTGATGCGGCAGTCAAACGAAGATAACAGCAAAACTGTCGGAACAAGCGGCTACATTGTCAACATCCACTCCACATCTCTATCACTGAACTCTCCGCCTCCAGCTGTGCGTCTGAAATCCGCTAATGTACCAGTAGCTCAACAGCGCCACCTACGCTCTCAATGCGGACAATAGTGGAAATTACAAAATAACCTGTATATGATTAGCTACCAGTGAACAGTAAATGATTTATCTATGCGAGGAAGTAAATGTTAATTTAATTAAAAGAGAAACATTAGGTTCGCTCCCAAAACTTTACGTTTCTTCACTTTAGCATGGATAAATCCACAGCTATGTTAAGATTACTGCCAAAAACCAGACACAAAACGTTAAAATCATAAGCTTTATTGAACTGAATATTAATTCAAATGATCTGTTAAAATCATTAGTAAGCCACTTACAAATCAAAATAATAATAAAACAACAATACCACTGATAAAATCACAACAATGTACACTCACTTTACTAAATCTATTTTATTTTTTCATTCATCACACGTTCACATAAAAAAAAAGGAAAAGAAGAAAAGCACTATTCATGAAGTAGAGAAAGATCAATGCTATGTTAATATTTGGGACATTTTTCACATGAAAATTGTCCGATGCATGTAGGCCTACATGTGGTTAAAAAGAGCTTATTTTCTCTTTGCACTGTGAAAACATTCAACCTTTTAAGTGTATATGAGTGAATCAAGTGCTTTAGGATTAAGTATGAGTGCCTTACAGCAAAATATTCCTAGCAAAAAGTATTTCATAAAGATGGCCTGACTTCTGAAGCCACAAATACTTTCAGACCAGAAAAACACAACTTTAAGCTGTCATTGAAAAAAAATGAAAAAGATTGATAAGTAGCACAATTTCATGATTATTGAGTATTGTGAAGTGTATATCAGGTGTCAGATGGTGTTCACATAAAATATGTTATCATAATACCATTGGTTTGTAAATAGGCAAAAAGCTAAGAATAGCTCTCACATATTTCCTTTTGAGCAGTGCTTCTAAAAAACGGAATGTGGACTGTCTATTTTTGTACTTCTACATTCTCAAGTTGATATGTGTTGCTTTTTAGTGATTTTTTTTGTTCTTATTACATTTCCATTCTGTAGGTACAAACTCTAGGCAAAAAGCATGCACTCTATCTAAGAACTTCATTTGGTCATTGGAGTAATACAAGCATAGTAAGTTCATGTGCTCAGAAATCAACACATAATATGTCATTAGAAGTGGGCAAGAAGAATATATGAACTACAGGAATCTGTGCTATTCAGATTTTTAGATTTGTTAACTTTTTTTCATATAATTATAATTAATATATAGTTAATTCATTAACATAATTATGTATACTTTGTTGCAAAATGTGGACTAATAAAAAACATCTCTGCTGTATGAATGTGTTGATTTTTTCAAAATTGCACTTTAAATTCATCTTCCTGTTTTTCCAATTTAGCATCCTGTGAGTCGTGACCAATTCAATTCAAATTCACACCCATGAACTGAAAGGGAGCCAGTTAAATACTGTAAATACACAGAAAGCAAAAACCAGGGTTACAAAATCAAACCATCGTTGCAAAATCAAACCATCTGGCAAGTAGCAACCATCAGGTGTTAACGTATGACGTGTATAACGTCTCTTTATTTCCTAACCTATCCTTATCCTATAAAACAGGAGCACTGTTTAAAAAAATAATAATAAAAAAAACCTCCACCCATAAAGAACAAAAGAGGATAGAACCAAAACAGTAAAAGTGCTCTACAAGGCAATAGCAGCAAAATAGGGAAGAGGGAGCGAAGAAAGATGTAAGAATAGAGGGAGCGAGTGAAACTGTTCAATCAATACATCTTGTGGAAGAGGAGAAGTATTGATCACACTCACAATTCACAATGCATCATCATTGAAGAAAAGCAGGATACATTTGCCATGCAGGATTCATACGTCTCATACCCAATATTTAGTAAACTCTCACTAATGTACAGTAGCTCTCTTTGGAACAGCAAACTCTCACTCTGTATCATCCGCTGTTGCCATGGGAATTGTTGCTATATTTGTATATCGTACTGCTGGTATTTGCACTGGTATTAAATTGTATGTGTTAAGGTGTAAAAAAATGAGGGTGTGCAATATGTGCATCTCTAGTCCCTAGTATAAATTGCAATAATTTCCGAACTATCAACAATAGCTGCTTTGCTTAATCCAAATATTCAGACACTTTAAAAATAAATATGGGTCAATGAGAAATAAGACTATAAAGTATAATAAATGGTACGGTAAATGGTTTTTATATGGCTTTTAAAAATGTTTAATGTAAATTTATTGACTAAAAATGTCATATTTCTTAAAAATATTATGAATTAATTGTAGAAATATCATGATTTATTCATTCATAAATATAATGACGATTTTGGGAAGTCGCACCACATGACATTTTACAACCCGAACTAAACTTACCGCATCATACAAAGGTCAAATTATTGAAAATTTTAAGAATCTCATCAACCTCTATAATATCATTTCCTGTTTTATGTTTTTTTCTGCATGGTGGTTGGACTTTAATTTAGCAGACAAAAGTTTTTTTAAATATTGATAAACAGTAAAGCAGTTTTGTTAAAATATTGGATATCTTTCTAATAAATAATAATAAAAGATTATGCAAAACTACTTCAGATTTCCATTTCATTCTTTTAATTTTACTTCATTATATCGGTACAGTCGTATCACCCTGACATTTTTACTGTATGCTCCCCAAAAAACATGCTCATCAAAGAAGAGGAGTATTGAAGTTACTGCATGTATGAATCACATTTTTTATGTATTTTAATAAACAAATACATTTGGGGGGCAAAATGAGCGTTATGTCACTGACCCATATTCTGAAGGTTTGGTAATTCATGCTTAGCACATAAAGGCAAAAAAGTGTGGCAGTGACTTTATAGTGAATGAAACTCACAGGTTCCTGCTGGTCCATCTGAACTTCTGAATTTGGTCTACTCAAATAACTAGTGTGACTCATATTGGCTTCATGTGTACTGCTAGCTTTCATGTCTGTGTGTATCCTTTCAGCTTTATAAAGTACACAGAGAGGAACCTCAGTGAAGACCTGACATAGTAGCTGCAACTAGAAAAAGAGGCAACATCAATGACTCAGACATGATTGTTAGATGCAATCAGATATGGGGCTTATCAAACGATAAGGATAACTGATTTTTTTTGCTGGCTCCATAATCACATTCCTTATATCACATTCCCCATCTTTCCTTAACTTACATCGCTTGTACTGTTTTCACAAGTGGAAGTGCAGATGTGTGACAGTGTTTGTAAAAGAACGCATTTCTCTACTATTAGAAGAGAGAGACTTTCTTTTTCAGGTCGTTCCTCTTCCAAAGGGAGAGCCGGTCAAATTCCTCAATGGACATTCCAAAGACATTCTGGAATTCCTCAGTTGACAGGTGCCTCTGGAGAGAGAGGTTCAATGGTCAGTCTTTGTTCCCAACAGAAAAGTTAAATAATGAGGTTGAATAATGAGCAAAAACAATGTTTACCTCCAATCTTGTCCTGTCTACACCAGGTGGGAGTTTGTTTCTGCCTCTGTGGGTCACAATGAGCATCTCATGTGGGTAAATCTGCCAAACAAACACATAGATAGTGCAAACACATAATTAATGAACTTTGACCATGAGCAAGCAGTCACTTAGCAACAATATGTACAAGAGCTCTGATGAATACCAAACACTCTTGATTAGTTGGCATTTTTACCTTTTGTTCCAGCATACTAGGGAGTGAATTCCCTCTGTCTATCCTTCTGCTTTGGGTATCTCCATTCTATAAAAGAGAGAAGACCACTGTAAGCCTTTCCACAACTGTGATTTGTGCAATTATTACAAAAAATCTGATTGTAAAATGTAAAAATAAAAATAGAATTCTGCTGAGACTGAAGGTTGCAAATAGATTGACTCACTAAAATCTTGCAAAATATCAGAAATGCTAACATGATGGACTAACATGTTAAAACCCAATGCCATACTGTATTGCAGTGGCTCTAAATAAAAATATAAGTAAAATATATATATCAGAAATGCTGATACTGCTATTGTCATTGAACATGAACATTCGTTTTGCAGTTTTCCTTATTTCAAGCTGGTTTAAATAAAAATGTCTGCTAAATGAACTAACTTAACCTGTAATTTGGTCTGTTTTAGCTGTTTGCTGTTTATTTATTTGGTGGCACTTTATATTTTATTGTAAATTATTACATACCTGGAAATCTGTAAGAGAGAGAGAGAGAGAGAGAGAGAGAGAGAGAGAGAGAGAGAGAGAGAGAGAGAGAGAGAGAGAGAGAGAAAGAGAGAAATGATAAAACAATGAGCAAGAGGTATAAAAACATGACAAAGATCTCTCCTATTCAATTCAGTTTTATTTCTATTTCTTTAAAAAAAGTAGAGAATAGATTACAACATAGCAGAATAGAATACAATAGGATATAATCGAATAATGACACTCTAATTAAAGTGTAAATAAACATGATAAAAATTACTCTGCTATTTAAAACAGAATAGACTTCTAATATAATATATTGTAAAAATTATAATATTAAAATAATAATATATAATAAAATAAATTAATAATAATAAAATATAGAAACCAGTGCTCGTAATACTGGGAAAAAATGCTCTGCTATTTAGAATAGAATAGAAATATAAGTCTCAATTCGGGCACTCTAAATTTCTCAACGATTTATAATATAATATAATATAATATAATATAATATAATATAATATAATATAATATAATATAATAGGTTAGAATAGAATTATGCCTCTTAAAATTGGTACTCTGATTGAAGTGTAAATAAACATGACAAAAAAAAAAAAAAAAAATTACTCTTACAAAAGAATAGAATAGAAATATTGTAATCCCAAAACTTACTTAGACTCCCTTTATCACTGTTTGAAGAGGAGAATTCAGCAGACTGCAGCTGTAACACATAAACACAAGACTGATTATATCAATTATATCAGTGTAATTAAGGATGGCTCCTTAATGGTAATTAATTAAAGCTGACATATCAAATCAGATTTAAATTTCTCACCCGAGTAAGCCCAGTCTTAGTGTAGGAAGGAAATGAGGGGGATTTGGAGGCTGTGTAAAAGAAAAGAAGAAACATGTTAATGTACTGGCACAAATATCATCCAAATACTCATCATATAAAAAGTATTGTCGCTGAAGCCAACATTTTTTCCATTAGGGATGTGTATCATGTGGATGCAGTGCATTTCTTCAACCAGAAGGGGTCACTACAAGGTCAACCTTTTAACTGGAATCACAACCATTTTCAGTGACAGAATTCAGAGTGTAATGCAATAATGAAATTGTTCGAATAGAGTTCTCTAGACTCTGACCTTTCCCATAGAGACCTATAAACTCTAATCTGATTCAGATCATTGGTTTGTAATGCATAAGCTCTGACTGCAGGTGGAAAGACTGACTCAGATTTCCACTAGATACAACAGCTGCTGTTAATGCTGCTTATCTCTACGTATCATTGTTCTGTTCTTCCTTAAAGGACAAGTTCGGTATTTTACACTTAAAGCCCTGTTTTCAGATCGTTTCTGATGAAATACAATGGTTAAGATTGAAATTTGGACAAATGCTGCTGGCCCGAGAATTTTCGGTTTCTGTGGTAGCACCCCCCCACCTCCACAATGGTTGCATAGGTGCACTGGAATAATCCTTCCTAAAACGCATTAAACTTTCGTTTACAAAGACGTGAAACTCACCGAGTGGTCAGGGGTGTTCACTGATATGCTCACACAAAAATCGCTGCAAAAGATGCTTTCCAAAAGGTTTTATCGTAGTTTTTGTCCAACTCCATACGCTGATTTCACGCAGCCGCCATTTTGAAATCGAAAGTGAGGCTCCGGTGGGAAGAACCCCGGAAGTAAAGATAAACAACAATGCCTTGGATTACCAACCTGAAGCTGCGGCCGCGATTTACACTATTGGATGTTACTATTCAATATATGATATATATATAGTTCATTCCTGCGTCTTTTTTAAATTCTGAATTATATATATAAAAAATATTTTATTTATAAATGAATTTCACTGTATATAGTCTAAAGTATGAAAGAAATGTATGTACATTTTTAGAATTGACACAACATCATTAAACAACAATACGCCATCGCATTCACGACTCTCCTGTGATTAAAGGCGACACTTCCGGTTTTCTTCCCACCGGAGCCTCGCTTTCGATTTCAAAATAACGGCTGCGTGAAATCAGCGTATTGACTTGTATTGGATGAAAAACTAAGATAAAACCTGTTGGAAAGCATCTTTTGCAGCGATTTTTGTGTGAGCATATCAGTGAACACCCCTGACCACTCGGTGAGTTTCACGTCTTTGTAAACGAAAGTTTAATGCGTTTTAGGAAGGATTATTCCAGTGCACCTATGCAACCATTGTGGAGGTGGGGGGGGGGTGCTACCACAGAAACCGAAAATTCTCGGGCCAGCAGCATTTGTCCAAATTTCAATCTTAACCATTGTATTTCATCAGAAACGCTCTGAAAACAGGGCTTTAAGTGTAAAATACCGAACTTGTCCTTTAAGTGTCACACACACACCCACACACACACACACACACACACACACACACACACACACACACACACACACACACACACACACACACACACACACACACACACACACACACACACACACACACACACACACACACACACACACACACACACACACACACACACACACAGGGTTTTCATGTTTTATGGGTATATTCTATTGTCACAATGATTTTACTATTTGTTACTGTACAAACAGTATATTCTATCCCCTAACCCTATACCTCCCCACTTATTACCCAACTTTCTGCATTTTTACATTTTCAAAAATATCACTTATGATTTATGTGATTTATAAGCTGTTTTCCTCATGGGGAGTATAAATATCCCTGCAAGGACAAGGATTTCAGATATTGCCAATCTTTGTGGGGACATTTTGTCCCTATAAAGATAGGGAAATAAGGAACACACACACACACACATTCAAATATACCCAGATGCATGGGTGTCCTGTCGGGCAGGGACCGTGTTTTCCTGTGGACAGGGGCTGATCTCTCGATCTCCTCCTTAAGTATCAATTTTCCTAGATTAGACTGAATCTGTAGCAAAGAGAGTGAGAGATGAAGAAGGAGTTTGGGGGGTGAGATGGAAGCTGAAACAATATACTCAGGCTGAGAGACTGAATTGATCAGCATGGCTCCCTGTTTCGACAGGAAATGCAAGAATCCCTAAAGATTTGTCCTTCATTTGAAACCAACTATGGCTTTTACTTGAAGGTCGACTGAGACAAAAGATCTTACAAATAAGTACCAACCCAATCATCTTTTAGCCTCAGTTTCCAAAGAAAATAAGGTTTAAGAAGAACTGTTAATACAGGAAAGAAAGTTAAAATTTAAATGAGTGTATAAGGTGTGTATTTTAGGTGGTGTGGCTGGTCACTATTAATTTTAAAGATTCCCTACATTTTGAATTACCTTTCTGATGAGTTTGTAATGTGAAATATTTTTTTTAAATATACAAATAGGACATAAAGACTACATGTATGATACTACCTTTCAAAACTTTTGGGGTCGGTAAGACTTTTAATATTTGTAATTCTCTTATGCTCAGTATACTCTTATGCTCAGTATAAACAGCAATATAATAAAATATTATTACAATTTAAATGAAATGTTTTTTACTTTAATGTTATTTATTCCTGTGATGGCAAAGCTGAATTTTCAGCAGTCTTCAGTGTAACTTATTATTATTCTCAATGTTGAAAACTGTTGTGCTACTTTATGTTTTTGTGGAAAATCAAAATGTGATCATTTTTTTTCAGGATTCTTTTATAAAAATGGAAAGTTAAAAAGAACAGCATTTATTTTAAATAGATTTTCCATGAAACCTTATACTTTTGTCTTTGTCACCTTTGTTGACTTTTTTGTTTCGCTGATTTAAATTTAATTGTTTTAATTTATTTAATGCAAACTTGCGGAACAAAAGTATATATTTATAAAAAAATAAATATGAAAAGAATTAGAAAAAAGCCATTTAAAATAGTTTAACTGTAAAACTGCAGGACTAAAAAGGTTAAAAAGAGAGAAAATTTTACAGATAATTTTACACCTTGTTGAGCTCTTGCTTCTGCATTTTCCGAAGTCTCCACATGTCTTCAGACAGATCATTGTCATCATACTTATCATCCTCCTCACCCTCCTCTCCCTCAGCTGTCTTGGATGCCACATTCTTTCTCCGCTCTGTCTCTGTTGCACAAACACAAGAATATGGGATGAAGAGTGTAGGAACGAGTAGATGAACGAAAACTACCACATCATAAAACTGTCCCGATACCAAATACAACTTACATTTTCATGTACTGTTAGTGTTATAAAATATAAATGTGTAGACAGAAGGCATGTAGAAGATTGCAAACAACATTTTGATCATGTTGATCATTTAGAGGCCGTAGAAATTTGCGTATCAAATATAATACAGTAAGCTTTATAGGGCTAACTGAACTGCAGTTGGTGTTTCTCCAACAATTCCTTAAAAGAACCAAAAAAAAAATTTGATAGTGTGAGAGTGTATTACCTATAACAGCTAATGAGGGTGGACAGGGCCAGTATTCTGTCTCTATCTTAGAGGGCAGGTTGGGGTCTGGAGGCTGGGCGGCAGGAAACTTCGATGACTCGATGATTAAATCCTCCATGTGTTTAGAGTGCGGGACAGCTGATGAGACATCTACATCCATTCAAATACACATAGGCTACATATACTCAATATGCTCAAGAAAATAATTTACTTTGAATCTGACATAAGAGCAGAACTGATATTTCGTACCTTGTTTATATATAGGCGGCTTCTTGAAAATGTTGCTTCCGTTGTCTGGAAGGAAAAATGACGGTTGTTTAGTTTTAGTGTGTGATGTTCCCTGAGGTTTCATTGCTGTGTTTGTGAGGGGCTGTAATACCGAACCTGGCCTGTGAAAGTGCTGTTGCTGATGTGGGACTTTTGTGCTGACGACGGTAATGCTTTTACTCAGCTGCGTTGAGGCAGGAGAAGAGCTGCCCGATGACTTCGGCTCTGACCAATCCCGCACGTCCTTTGATAGACTGTTCTACAATTATACGTAGAAGGGCTGTGTGATTAAGAATCATGCAGAGAGACTCTAAAGCAGATCATAATATAGTTTGATCTTTGAACATGGTCAAATATCTGCTGCAAGGCCACCGGTGGTTTATTGCTTCAATATTTAAGTTTTTAAAAAGAACAAATCAGATTTTTCAACTGTGTTTTAAATTTTTTATTTTTTTTTATTTCATATTTTGTTTGATTTATATGTGTGGTATAAGTATTTAGGAACACCTTGAGCATATTAAAATTCTGTCAAAAAAAGTTATAAAAAAATTCAATTATTAAAAATTTAACTTCTATTGAATCTACATGCCAAGTGGTGGCACTGGTGTCTTGCGGGCTGAATTCCAACTAAAGCTATTTAAAAGAGCATTTTTCTAATTCTTGAATAATTATTATATACAGTATTCACATGAACTCACATTAATTGAGACTTTTAAAAATGTACAAATTAATTTGTCACAAAACTATTATAAGACTATTTAAATGAATCAATTAAAGGGCACCTATTATGCAAAATTTACTTTTTCATGGTGTTTGAACATAAATGTGTGTTGGCAGTGTGTGAGCAAAACTACCCTAGAATGATAAAAATCCACTCAGTGTTTTTTTCACAATCTCAATAAATCATAAGCACTGTCTCAGAATGAGCTGTTCTCAGATTCGGGGCAATGTGACGTAGAATTGCACAGGCCCCGCCCACGACTGTTGATTGACACTGCAGTTTGAGCTTAGACCCGCCCTGAGTGAGCTGGACACAGTCCGCCATTGTTTCCACGCTGGAGCAACTGTAGACAAGAATGTCTCCAAAGCGATTGAGTTGTGTTGTTGTTGGATGTAAGAATGAACATAGCAGTCTTCATTTACTCTCATTGTTACTCGAGGATGGATCTGTACTGTTTGTGATCCAGCTTACGGTCTCCGGAGCGACAGGCCTAATGTTACTGACCACGGCAGAAATGAAAGAGAGAGCGCGCTCTTTATGACAGCTCATTGAGTCATTTTACGGATATAAGGTTTACCAGTTTATCAAGCACCCACTGAAAAGGTGTGTATATATTTGTTTACTGTTAGTTGTAACAAGTGTTTTGTGTACTTCGCTGTGTATGTTGTTGATAATGAAAGGGAGAGAGAGAGAGAGTTTATGGATAAGACTTTAATGCTCACTTCTTATACTGTGTTTATTCAGCTCTTACTGTGATTCTCTGGAGTAAAACTAACGCTCATCTTTTGTGTGATGTACAATAAACTTCACTGAACTCATCAGTATATTTTGGTCATCATTCGGACGAGGTCTGCTACCGCAGGCTTGTATTAATAGTGGATAAAAGCAGATGACAAGTAAATGATAACCATAATTAAACTAAACTATACCTGTTCTATCTCCATACAGTATATATTCTCTGGCTCTGTGGGCATTATTGTCCGACTCCGAGTCGAAATGAACACCGCAACTGAGAGTTTCTGTTCTGATATCATCAAATGAGAGTGTCCTGGTTCTGAGCGTGAGCTCGTGAGGCTCCGCCCCCTGGGCCGGCAGCAGCAGTTAATTTGCATTTAAAGAGATACACACTAAAACAGCGCTTTTTTCTGAGCCCCAAAAAATGACAATTTAAACATGCTGTAAAAAATTATCTGTTGGGTATTTTGAGCTAAAACTTCACATACATACTCTGGGGACATCAGTGACTTATTTTACATCTTGTAAAAAGAGTCATAATAGGTGTCCTTTAAATTCTACATTTACACAATCGTTCAAATATTTTGGGCCTGTAAGATGTTTTGTATACTTTTTAATATTTTTATATTCTTTAAAAGAAATTAATACTTTTATTCAGAAAGGACATTAAAATCAAAAGTGTCAGTAAAGACATTTAAAATGTTAAAAGATTTCTTCAAATACAGTAAATGCTATTTTTATTACTTTCTATTTATTAAATAATCCTGAAAAAAGTATTACCGTTTCCACAAAAATATTAAACAGCAAAAATTGTTTTCATCATAGATAAAAATAAGAACTGTTTCTTACGCAGAATATTAGAATTATTTCATGTGACACTGAAGACTGGATTAATGGCTGATGAAAATTCAGCTTTGTCACCACAGGAATAAATAACATTTTAAATATATTATTTATTATTTAAATATATATAATATTTTTTTAATTGCAATACTATTTCATAATATTACTTTATTTCTGATTAACTAAATGCAACCTTGGTGAGCATTAGAGACTTCTTTCAAAAACATAAAAAAATCTCAAACTCCAAACTTTTGAACAGTAGTGTACATCATTTGTAAACTAAATGTCTATGTTATTTGTGAACCACCCTGTTTTCATTACACAACAATTACTTCCGGTCCTCTAATCTGATTGGACAAGCCTCATAGCAAGAGTGCTGATAAAATATAAACAGCATATAAACCTGCCATTCAGTTGACAGATATTAGGCTGCATATGACTTATTTGTAATTTTAACCTCACAGACAGACATTTACTACACCACTTACCTCTGGAGATGATGGAGGAGGGGAGATAGAGCGAGGAGATAATGACCTCTAAAGAGAGAAAAAGAAAGTGAGGTCAGTTGTTGGCAGTGAGAGAGATATCTAGGCATTTCCACAGACAGGTTTACAGAGTTAATGAAGCGTAAAGCTTCCATCACAGCAAAACAAAAAGGAAATGACAGTGGGAGAGCCGAACTAACATGACGTGTGTGTGTGTCTGTGTACTGATCTCTGTCCAGGCGCTCTGATGGCTAGACATCACATCCATCAGGAAACTAACCAGTGAACACATCACACATGCTGACAGACAGACATGTAAGGGGCCCAAAGTAAGATCCCCCAACACACACACACTTTATAACCACCACCAGCCTGAATCATTCATACAAGGCAAGATGTATCCATGCTTTCATGTAGCAGAAATCGAGCCTCATCAGACCAGGCAACGTTTTTCCAATCTTCTATTGTACAATTTTGGTGAGCCTGTATGAATTGTAGCCTCAGTTTCCTGCTCTTAGCTGACAGGAGTGGCACCCAGTGTGGTCTTCTGCTGCTGTAGCCAATCTGCTCGACATGTTGTGCATTTATAGATGCTCTTCTGCAGACCTCGGTTGAAGTGAGAGTTTATTTGAGTTACTGTTGCCTTTCTATCAGCTCGAACCAGTCTGGCCATTCTCCTCTGACCTCTGGCATCAACAAGGCCACAGAACTGCCACCCACTGGATATTTGATCTTTTTCAGACTATTCTCTATAAACAGTAGAGATGGTTGTGCGTGAAAATCCCAGTATATTAGCAGTTTCTGAAATACTCAGACCAGCCCGTCTGGCACCAACAACCACGCCACAATCAAAGTCACTTAAATCACCTTTCTTCCCCATTCTGATACTCTGATGCTTTAGCATATCATCTTGACCATGTCTACATGCCTAAATGCATTGAGTTGCTGCCATGTAATTGGCTGATTATATATTTGCATTAACAAGCAATTGAACAGGTGTATATACAGTATATATATACATACATACCTCTGAGCGATCCATTGGTGAATAGCTGAAGTGGGGCTCATACATCATCAGGTCAGGCCTCTCGATGTCTAGAATGGCCTTGTCTTTAGGTATAGCTGCTAGATCCTTATACCCAATCACTTGATTGTCCATTTTGGCCTGTAGAAATCCAAAATATGAAAGGAATAGGGAAATTATTGGCAACCTCAGAGACATACGGTACATCTCAATCAGCTCCCTAGCTCCCTAGGTCGTGAATCATCTTTTCCAAGTTGTGTACCATTCCAATGAAGTAGAAAAACAAAATGTAAAACTTTTATATAGAGAATTATAGCTCAGCATGCACTGCTTTACATACCACTATAGTGACTGCTGGGGTTCCAGGACCACCTCCTGCACGTAGAGAACAAACAGTGCCCGGGGAGGTACTGGCCGATTGCTGTTCACATACACACAGGTCAAAGGTCAAACATTACATAAATCTTTTTATTTGTTTTATGATTATCTTTTATCTTATTTTGTTATGAACAAATAAGAAATCTACTTAAAAACAAATTTGATATAAAAACGTTTGCTTTTAATTACCTTATGCAGCATCATTTTGAAAGAGAAAGCGCTCCCTTTATGAGGTCACTGTGGAAAGAGAAGAAATTGTGGATGAGAACAAGGCTTTAGATGGATGTCAATGGCCTCTAAAAGACTCAAAGCAGATGTACACGAAGTTAGATTATGTGTATAATGCTTAAATACACATTGTTTCAAAACAGCTTTACAGAAAATCATTCTGTTAATATTTATAATATCTTAATATCTTTACATTTTAAAATGGTTTACATTTTGTGATGATGCAAGAAATCAAACAGTTATGCAAGTATACTGTATGTATGCAGAAAAATAATGTACGTATATCTGACTTTATATATAGAGATAATAGTTTACATTTTGTGATTATATCACTTAGCTGAGATTTGTGTGACCAGGATTGATCACCTTCACCAAATTTAAGTCAAAAGAACCTAATAGGTTGCAGAAAGTTGCTAATACACACAAAGTACAGAAAAGTCAGCAGTGTAAGTACCTTAAAACCTTCTGCAGTCAATAGACTATGAGCACAATGACAGTGTTTCTCTGGGCTTTTCTGATGGATCGCAATACAAAAGCTTTATTCTAGCATCATGTGAATCTTTTGTATTCTACTGAAAAGAACACATTTCTCACAACCCTGCAGCATGCCTGTACAATAAAACACTGCTAAAAAATAAAGGAAGCAACTGGATGGTTCATATCAGAAATACAGATAAATATGCCAAGTCATGTCAAGCCATCTTAATGGTTCCCATAATGGAGCCAGCCAGACCCTGTCAGTGTGATGGTTTTTAAGATGGACAGAGGTCTGAATGGATTTCTGTGGCTATTGTATTCAATTAAGAGCTTTAGGTTGGTTTTTAGGTTAGGTCTGTTCTGGATTTGACAAAAAAAAGAAAAAACAATCAATGCATAGTCAAGGAAACCAATAGGAAAGACATATCACAAATGATATCTCTTTTGTATCACAATTGATTCTCCATATATTCAACAATGTCTCGGACTGATATGTCATTTTCTTGTTACTTGTAACTATGCCATTTCTGAATATCTTTAAGCTGTTTTCCTCAGCAAGGCAAATAAGGGTCTATATCAAACGAATTAATGTCATAAACAAGCCAATTAACAGGAAATTCGTTCTTAATGCATATTCAATTTAATTTTTGGGGTAACAAACAAACAAACAAACAAAATGCTTTAAATAGCTCTAAATATTTACATATTACAGCACTGCTAAAAATGTCTAAATATCTTATATAACTTTCCTTCTCATGTAAATGTATGTAGTTCTACAGATTTTAGATATTTTCACTTGAAAACACCCCAAAAATACTTTGTCGTTGCACATTTATCCTTACTAGTTCAACACTATCTAAATTAATTTTAGGACAAGGAAACCTGAGACAAAATAATACTTGAATAAAACAACTGCAAACTTCAATAGTCAGTTCATACTTGGAAGGGAGGGGTTACTAAGTGAACATAGGTGGACATCAATGACATGTGGAGTCCCACAAGGCTCAATTCTTGCACCACTCATGTTCAGCTTATATGGTCTCACTGACTCAAATAATGAGAAAGACCAAATTGCTTACCACAGCTATGCAGATCAGACACCCAGATCTACTTAGCCCTATCGCCTAATGACTAATGAAATGAACTGGATGTGCCAATTTTAATGGACTCCTCATTGGCCTTCCCAAAAAAACCATAAGACTGCTGCAGCTCATACAGAACGCTGCTACCAGGATTCTGAGCAGAACCAGAAAATCTGAATATATTACACCAGTCCTTGGGTCTTTTCACCGGCTCCCAGTTACATTTAGGATTGTTTTTAAAGTACTGTTACTTGTCAATGAATCACTCAATGGCCTAGAACCTCAATACATTGCAGATATGATCACTGAATAATAAACCTAACAGAGCACTCAGATCATTAGGATCAAATCAGTTAAAAATACCAAGGGTTCACTCAAAGCATGGCGAGTCCGCTTTATAGTTAATATGCCCCCCCATAGCTGGAATCAGTTTCCAGTAGAGATCAGATGTGCTCCAACAGTAGTCACATTCAATTCAGACTCAGACTTATTGCACTTTATTTTACCTATGTATCCTTTTTTTATTCTTTTGATTCTAATTGTTTTAATACATTTTAAATTAAGGTTCAATCAATGTCTTCTTCCTATATAATTGTTGTGATTATTTTCAAAAAAATAAATAAATTGTAAAGCACTTTGAATTACCACCATGTATGAAATGTGCTATAAACTTGCCTTGCCCTCAATAAAACAAACCATAACTCAATTAGGGTCTTCCAAACCATGTTTACTTTGGAAAGGGAGCAAGAAGACAAGGAGATACAGATTCAGAGGTGTACACAGAGAAAAAAAAACGGTAGCGGTCAGGGGTGGCAGAGAAGGAGGGAGGGCAGATAAATAGAAAGGATAGAGACGATGGATAAAAAGAGATGGAAGGTTGGGGGAGGGATGTGATGGAGATAGAGAGAGATGATAAAACACATTACATCCCTGCAGTCACACAGACGGATAGCCTGACAGACGACTGTGCCTCCCTTCCCCCATTTAACCAGGAACTATGTCAAGTGTAAGCTACAAATCCTGTCAGCTGTCTTAAAATGAGTAAAGTCAGGGTTAACACTGAGACTGAGGATTAGCCTGAGGAACTAAAAGTCCAGAACATTACAGGAAAAAAATATTGACAGCCTTTATTCCACTATCCCATCACTCAAAATGTATTTTTTGCTTCATTAAAATGAGCTAATATGACACAAAGATTATTGTGTGCAATCAGTTTATATTTGTTAATTTTAATATAATTAAATATATAAATGTATATAAATATATATATATATATATCTTATAAATATATAGCTTAATTTTAAGGGACAGTTAATCACAAAAATGAAAATTCTGTCACCATTTATTCACCCTCATGACCTTCTTTCCTCTCTGGAACACAAACGTTTTTTTTTTTTTTTTTTAATGGCTTGTAGACCATTACAAAGATTTTTTAGATGTGATGAAATGAACAGTGAAATCTTACCTCGGGGGTGAAAAGGTTCATGACACACATTTACAGGGTCTCCTCGCCCTAGACCATTCCTGAAACACCCAAATACAGGATTTCATTACTCATCATGACATGACAGTTGAACATCAAGCAGAAACTGTTCAGTGTAAAGAATTCAGAGTACTTTACAAATGCATTTGAAATATATTATTCAGCATGATAAAGCTGCTTATTTTAGTAGTCCATAAAAAAACCCTAAGTAAACATTCTGTGACAGCCAATAAATATGACGGAGAATGACAGTGCTCTCTAAAGTGCTTCCTCTTCAGGCAGTGTCTCTGAGTTATTGATCTACAGGCTGAGCTTCTGAATTCACAAAAGTCAAAATCACTCAATTATTCATGCCTCAATGAACTCTGGCCTTGAACTGGAATGTGGATCTCTCAAAAAGAAAAATATGTAGCTCATATTTAATCCAGACCACTAAATAATAATAATAATAATAATAATACATTTTATTTAGAATGCGCTTTTCTTACACCCAAAGCGCTACAACAAGTACAGTACAAAAGTACATCTGTAAAAGAAAAAAAAAGACAGGTAGAGTAGAGTACAATATACATTCAGTGTCTCCAATTAAGACAAAAATACTATCTTAAAAAAAATTTTGTGCCAGCATTTTTTGTTCCCTCCCCTTTTTTTATTGGTTGCTGTGTTTCTCCCTGGCCCTCTGCTGTTGGTGTCTTCCTGTTTTCCCGCTCACTGCTATCTTTAAGTTTGTAGGTGCTGCTATTGGTCAGAGACAATATGTTGTGGTTCAGGATATAAGGCACTCTGGAGAACAGAAGAGGAGGAGCTTGGAGTGTGTTTGTTGGCTGTGCTACTGTTGTTGAAAAGTACTGACTTTGTGGTGGTTCGCTTGCTTGCTTATTGCTGAAGAGAAAAGGAAAGTACGTCACGTGACATACATCTTACATACAAGTAGAATTACCGCTGTTAGACACACTAGGGAGTAATGATGGGAAGTTTGGATCATTTTACTGACTCTTGTTCGATCTCGTTCATCAAAATGAACAAACCTTTTTTCGAGTCATTTTGTTAATTTAGGTGACTTTTAATGTTATACTTTAACAGGCAAATTCCCCTTCTTGATCATATTCTGAATTAAGAAATCATTATAATGCAGTCAAAAATAATTTACAGGGAACATAAATAATTACTTTACCTTCCTAGTCTTTCGTTCATTTGTTACGTGACAGACGCAATGAACAACATGTTCATGAACAACTCATCACTACTAGGGAAGGAGCGTGTGCAACTCTGTGTAAGTTGTTTTAGTAAGTTGTTAAAAATTCTTTATTTTCTTTTTTTGTTTTCAGTTAGTTTAGAGGGTGGGGATTAGTTGGAGTGGGCTTTGGTTTTGTTATTTTGTTTGTTTAGCACCGCTCATCATCTTTCTCTCTGTGGCTTATTTCAATTATAATTTTTCAATTCTTTTGCTTAAGTTGTCTATAGCTGTAAATAAGTTTTTGTTTGTTTTCATTTATGTAAATTATAATGTTCATATTGTAAATAAAGCGAACCACCTGCTTGCAGTAATTTGTCTTTGTGTCATTCGCCCACAGAACTCCACATACACCAAAACTATAGGAGCGTTTAAAGTTTATTATGTACATCTTTCTCATTCCTCTATTCCATCAGGGGACGTAACAACAACCTAAGGGCTGCCACAGAGAAGGCTCTTTCACCCATAGTTTTTAGTCTTCAAGAAGGCTGTTTAAGGAGAAAAGAGTCGGCGGGGAGGAGAGATCGAGAGGGCATATAGCGTAATTAAATCACATATAAATGATGGTGCAGTTCCGTGTATAGCTTTGTATGTTAAAATAGTTTTAAAATCAATGCGGGTATGGACCGGAAGCCAATGCAGGTTCCTAAACACGCCAGAGATGTGCTGACGAGAAGGAGTATGTGTAAGAACACGTGCAGCTGAGTTCTGAATGTGTTCCAAGCGCTTAATAGACTTTGCAGGTAGGCCAAGATAAAGGGCATTACAATAATCAACCCTAGAGGTAACGAGTGCATGGACAAGCCTTTCTGCATCAGGCAATATCCTGAGATGAAAAAATGCAGATTTTGACACGCATCAAGTGTCAAATCAGAGTAAAAAATAACACCAAAATTACGAACTTGATCAATTAGCAATCAATTAGTCACACGATGGTCACCTAGATAGGTGTGCCGTTGCTTGTCGCCTGTTTTTAAAATCTAAGCCATGAAAGAATAAAGGCGTTTTATATTTTTCTAAAAACAAATCACTTGAGTGCCTTGGATTGTTTTTTCTTACATGCTTTCTAATAATCTGACCTAGAGGAAGCATGTAAATGTTAAAAATGATTGGGCCAAGGACAGACCCCTGAGGAACACCATGACGTACCTGTCCGATGTTAGATTTATTGTTTTCTAAAACAACAAACGGGGTACGATCAGTAAGGTACGATTTAAACCACTCCGACACTATACCAGAAATACCAAGCCAAGTCTTGAGTCTCTCAATCAATATAGAGTGACACACAGTGTCAAAGGCTGCACTCAAATCTAACAGCACCAAGATAGTAAGGGCACCAGAGTCAGCAGAGACAAGGAGATTGTTCATTACTCGAACCAAGGCAGTCTCAGTACTATGTCCTGATCGAAATCCAGATTGAAAAGGTTCTAAAAGCTTGTTCAAGGACAAGTGAAAAGTTGTGACACAACACGTTCCAGAACCTTTGCCAAAAAAGGACACATCAAACCCAGGCTTTTTGAGAAATGGGGCCCTATCTTGCACCCAGCGCAATTGACTTTGTACACCGACGCATGTATCATTCCTATTTTGCACCGCGCAAAGCGCGCTTTTCCCTCCACAGAAGCACGTCGCTAAACTAGGGAATGAACTTGCGCTCCCTGGGCGGTTCAGCGCAAAAAAGGAGGCGTGTTCCGGCGCAAACGTTCCTTCATGCTATTTTGATGGTTTAGAAAACAATTGCGCCACTAACCAGGAAAAAATTGTTTAAAGTCAGTGGCGCGTTGCGCATGTTATTCATATGCTATTTTAAGGGCGCATGATTGGCCATAATCAATGTAGCGTGTGCACAACGCGCATACACTTTGATTCTCTCATCTACACAGAAGCAGCAGTTTCCATTTTTGCAAATCATACATTATTACGATAGATAGATAGATAGATAGATAGATAGATAGATAGATAGATAGACAATTTATTATAAAAGCATACATCTAGCTTACACATTTACCCAAATTATCATACGCCTGTTTAACCGAAGTTAATTTGGGTGGGTTTCTCCATTTCAATGTAACTTCTCTCTTTTACGGCCGTGACGAGAGCGTTGCTCTCCTTGGCTGTGAACCGCTCCTGGCGCGCGCCTGGCAAATCCGCCGTTACAATAGCAATCCGCTATGGAAAAAGTGCGTCTGCTCTTAAAGGGAATGTGAGATGACGCTCTGATTGGTTTATTTCACGTTACGCCCAAACCACACCTATGAATAATGAAGCTACTTCAGACCAACCCATTTTAGATTTGCGCCTGGTGCAAGAGTAATTTATCCCGCCGGGAAAATAGCAACAGCGCCGAGACCCGCCCACAAAGTTACTTGCGCTTTGCGCTTGACACTTGCGTTTCAGATCGTTAAAATAGGGCCCATGGTGTGATGGCAGCAACCTTAAGGGCTTGGGGAACAAGGCCAGTAATAAGGGAAGCGTAAACAATGTTCAAAATGAGAGGACTGATAGATGACAGACACTCTTTGAGAACATGAGTTGGAATAGGGTCCACAGTACATGTAGTGGAATTAATTTAGCCGGCTACGAATGTTGTAGTCAAACGACACAAATTCAGACAACGCGCTCAACGGTAGGATTTTGTAGCTGCTTTACGTGAACTTAGAAAAAAGCGTCCTCTGCATGTATTCGGGAGCGTCTCTTGCTACAGCCACAGTTAACACTGAAGGACGTGCTGCTGTTGGCTGGCCAAACGGAGACTGCCATGGGGCACACGCAAATGCTTCATGCGGCATCAGTGCACAAGATTAAATCTGCTCAGCGTGGCGTGCCACATCGAAACCAGAAATACCTCGGAAAATCTGTGAGTAAAACACGATCACAGTCTACTGCACAGACAAAACATAGTTACTTTCGTTGTGGGTCTGGTTCTCACTTGGCTAATGCTCCAGATTGCCCTGCTGCCAAAGTTTAATGTAAGAATTGTGGAAAAGTGGGAGATTTTGCAAAGGTTTGCCGCTCAGAAAAATAAGTGCAAGTACTCGATGCCCCTGAAATTGAGTTCATTGAGCGAAAATATTCCATTGTGGAGAAAGACGCCCTAGCTTGCGTGTGGGCTGTGGAACGGTGGCAAACATTTTTGTGGTGCCGATGGTTCACGCTTCAGGCGGACCATCAGGTGCTAACTACCCTGCTGGCGACTAAAGGTATGGAGCGTGCTGGAATGCGTGTCATACAAGCCAGGAGCCGAAATTGTCACAGCAGACTGCCTCTCACACCTACCCTTTCCCACATGTGAGGATGCTGATTCTACCATTGAACCAGATATGGAGGTATTCCTCTCTGCTGAACTCCATGCTCTTTCCTTGGAGGAGTTCTCCAAAGAATGCACTGCTTGTCCTGAACTGACAGCATTGCGACAGCAAATACTTATAGGCTGGCCTAAAAACAAGAAAAACCTTCCACCTGAGCAGGCATCATACTTTCTTGTCAGGGATGAACTTGCATCACAAGACAGCCTGGTCTTCAGAGGTTCATACCACCTGGTGGTGCCCATATCTCGGCGGGGTGCCCTAATTAATTAACCAGGGTATTGTAAGGACCAAACAGTGTTTCGTGACTTGTATTGGTGGCCTGGCATGGACCACTCAGCCCAGTCCGCAATTTCTTCATGCCAGCTATGCCAAACCCACGACAAAAGTGCAAAAACGCATACACCTCAACTTCAGCCCGTGCCACTTCCTTCTGCGCCATGGGAAAAGGTTGGAATGGACATTGTCGGACCATTCAAGTTAGGGACCTGGGATTGCAGGTATCCACTCAATTTAGTTGACTACTACAGTAAGTGGCCAGAAATAGCATTCACCAGTAATGTCTTTACTGATACTGTCACAGACTTTCTTGCCACAACATTCAGCCGGTTTGGCAACCCTCAAACATCAAACATGCAGCAAAATCATCTGCTTTACGAGGTGACAGAGTGCGGGTGAGGATACCTACACATGTGAAAAAGGGCAGGCCAAAATTCAGTCCGCCTTGTATATATCCTTGATGATGGGAAAGTTTGGAATGCAATACACCTGTCACCATGTCCGGTTCAAAACCATTCGGATAATGAACCTACAGAGGTTTCAACGCCGGTTGTCACACCGGTAGCTCAAAAACGGTCCAGAACGGTCAGACGCCCACCAGTCTGGCACAAAGACTTTGTTACATGAACTGTACACACATGCAAACTCATCACGATAGTACATCACTTAAGTTGTTAATTTTTCATATGTTACATGTTGATGTTGAATAGTGTATTAGCACAGTTCTGCTGCTTCTGTGATTGTATGTGTTGAGATATGCTGGAGTACGTAATTGTTGAGGGATATGAGGAAATATGCATTTCTTGTGTTATGGAATAAGAGACCTTAATGTACTTTCCACGTGATAACCTTGTGAGTGACAGTTTGGATGTACAGAGAGTGGACAGGGGGCCCAGGGAGAGTGGAAGCAAGAGCTGTAGCAACTGTGGCTCCCCTAAACATGCAACCAGAGATCAGTCATGCCCTGCCCAGGGTAAACATTGTCGTAATTGCAACAAGTTGAACCATTTTGCATGCTGCTGTCACTCCTCTCCTGCTTGTCATGATACTGTTGCTATCCCCATAAACACTGTACAGACCTCACAGCCTTCGTTCAAGCTCTGCACATGCCGTGTGGGCACAGCGCTCATTCCACTCCTCGTGGACACAGGGGCTTAAGTGTCAATCCTGAACAAATGCACACATGACCGCTTCTTCAGTCAGGTGCCTCTGGAAGCAGCGGCTAAACCCGTTAGGCTACGCCCATTTCCCCATCTCCACTCTGGGTGTGACCCGCCTCCCCGTCAGATATGATCAACAATATGTGCCTGCCACAAAGTTCTGTATCACCCGGAAGGGAGCTAACATTATGGGCCTAGACTTGTTCCTTGCCCTGGGTTTTACTGTGAGCGATGCTAGGGGCCTTCATGTCCTGCAGGTCACCACCTCCTGGCCTGACCGCTACCCACAACTGTTCAACGGGCTGGGCCGCATGACTGGATTTGTACACCAGCCTACTGTTGACCTGTCAGTCCGCCCTCTTATCCAGCCCCTACGGTGCATTCCCCTGGCTCTCCGTGACGCGGTGGAGGCCGAGCTGCATCGCCTGGTGGAGGCGGACATCATAGAGCCTGTCGACGCCTCGCCGTGGGTGTCTAACCTGGTGGTAGCCAAAGAGAAGGGGGGGCGGACTGCGACTCTGTGTCGACCTCACAGATGTAAACAAAGCCATCATCCCTGATAAGTACCCCCTACCTACAGCTGAGGAGCTCACTAGCCATTTCCACGGCTCCACTATTTTCAGTAAGATGGACTTACGTAACGGCTACCTGCAGGTTCCTCTGGCACCGGCCAACATGGACCGAACAGCGTTTGTCACGCACGTGGGGTTTTCAGATTTAAACGCATGGCATTTGGACTTTCATCAGCCCAGAGCTGTTTTCAGAAGATAATGTCACTCATACTGGCTGGTATCCAGGGTGTCACCATCTACCTGGATGAAGTGGTGGTGCATGTGCCCTCCATGACGATCACCTGGAGCAGGTCTTTCAGCGTTTCGAACAGCATGGGTTAACACTGAACTCATGAGAAATGCATGTTCAGGGTTGAAAAGGTTGAGTTCCTGGGCTTCAGACTTTCGAAAGGAGGGCATCGCCCCGATTATGTCCCACACTAAGGCCATTCTGTCCCTGCCAGACCCGCAGTCGCCATCCCAGCTGTCTTCCTTCCTGGGGATGGCCGCCTACTACCTCAGATTCATGCCACACTACTCTGACTCAATGGCCCCCTTGCGCCGGCTGCTCAGGAAGGATGTTACGTGGGACTGGATCCCGGCCTGCCACGAAGCCGTGCACGTCATCAAACGGCAGCTCACATCCCCACCCACACTGACCCATTTCAGCTTGATCGCGCCCACCATGTTCACCTGCGACGCCTCCGGGGTGGCGCTAGGCGCTGTGCTGTCCCAGACTCAAGAGGGGGTGAAACGCCCGGTGGCTTTCAGGTCGACCTCTGTGGTGAACTTCACGGGGCACCTGCTCATGCTCACTACCTGCTGGTTGTGCATAATCTTTATTCGAAGTGGCCAGAGGTTTTTCAGCTGAGCTCCATCACTGCACACTCCATCATCGACCGCCTGGAAAACCTGTTTGGGTGCTGGGGCCTCCCAAGTGTCGTCACAACGGATAACAGGCCCCAATTTGCGTATGCGGAGTTCACAGAGTTTCTCACAATACGGTCCATCAAGCATATCAGGATGGCAGTGTATCACCCAGAGAGTAATGGGGGGGTGGAAAGACTGAATAAAACTCTCAAAAATGGAATCCGAACCTGTCTGGAGGAAGGGAAAACCTTCAGCGACGCACTCCACCAAACTCTCCTGACAATCCTGGCATCTAAGCAGTCCACCACAGGAGTGTCACCTGCATTGCTCATGATTGGGCGCGAACTAAAGCAACCACTGGACTGCTTGAGAGCTGAGCCAGCTCCTGCACGTGGGAGCCCAGGGCTCCAGAAAGCCAGAGCTCAGGTGAAAGGTTCGCCGGCTCAGATGAAAGAGAGGTTTGATGCCACACACAGAGTGCAGACCCCCTCACTTTCTCCAGGGGTTTGGGTCAGGATCAAACACCTCCACCGCCAAAATAAGCTGCAGTCATACTGGTCAGAGCCCCTGCGGGTGACTAAGCAGTTGGGGCTGGCCACTTACAGACTGGAGAATGGCACTCGTTGGCACTCACATTCCTCCTTTTGATTCTAAACTGAACTCAAATGGCACTGAGAATTGGGTAATACAAAAACATAAATTACTTAGTTGGGGGAAATTGACAGATGAAACCATGCTGATGACCTGGGTCTGTGGTGGAGTAGTGAGTTTGACGTGTAATTAAACTCAAGGTTCTGTGGGGAGCGGACTGGATCGATTCCATTCCTAGAGCTTACGAACAAATCTTTGGGGTGTGGAATTAGGGGTGTGCCATATCATACCGTCCACGATAATACCGGTATACATTTTTACATGATAAAAAAGTGTCATATCGCGATATAACTGATATAGCGACGCAATGACGTATGGCGCATTACATTCCCTAGCACGCACAATAACAACACCTGTCTGAGCGTGAGAGCAGCAAGTCAGCCTCCAATGACGATTTAGTACCTAAAAAGGAGCTACTTCAATAGTATTTTAATAATTCCCGCAGGTCTATTCCCCCGCGCGTGAGTGTTCAGCGGTGCCACGTCTTCTCTCTCTCGCTCTCAAAATGGGTTGCACAAGTCAAGCGTCAATACAACACTCTTGTGTTTAGCAGTCAGGACATGACGGAATTGTCTTTTGTCACTTGCATCGTAACTAAAGTTGATCATTTTCACTTCTTTTTAAGTCTTATCAGTTTAAACATTTGCGATTTTAAACTATTCAGTACTCGCGCGCGCTCTCTGAGAGATGTTTACTCTGCGTGCATACTACAGTAAAGCCGTCTCACAAACAGCTCGCGAGTAACAAAAGTTCTTTTTCGCGGATTATATCGCTTTAACGGGGGAAAAAACACGCAAAATTGTGTAAAAATTCCGGTCATGGTTAGTATATTCGTAAACAGTCGGTTATGTCTGAAATAAGCATAAAACGCGTGTGACAGACAGTAAAACAGTAATGGATCCGGGCACTAGCTCTAAAAGTGACAGCAGCCATGTGTCTGTCATTAATGTTGTCATCAAAACAACAAAAGATAGCTTTCATTGTAAGGAATCAGAATTAATAGCCTATGTATTTAATTTAGTCAGGACTCAGGACTAGTGTTATTTTACATTTGATTACCTTATTCAGTTTCTGTAGTATTTCTGAATAGTGTTAGACCTACCCAAAAACTTTTCTCTTTATTTGTATCTTTATTATTTTGTATATATTTTTTGCTACTTTTTTCAATTTAATTCAAAGATTGAAATCAAGCTTCCTTGTGTTGTGTAAACTCTTAAAAACAAAATTACCCAATTGTAAAAACACAGTGAGTGAGCAAACATTTAGGTGAGATAAATGTAATAAAAAAACTTGTCTAAATTTTTTTTTTATATCGTCATAAATATCATTATCGCAAATATTCTTGAAATATCGTGATATAATTTTGAGGCTATATCGCCCACCCCTATGTGGAATGATGGGGCAGTGAACCCGAGGTTACCCCATGAGTCAGTCCTAGAGCTCCTCCAGTCCGATTTTAGGGAAAAAATCGGGTCCATCGGAGACGTCCAATATATTTCTTAGGTGCGCCGAAAGAACACCACAGACACAGTGTAATCACCATGGGAAAATCTCACAATAAAACTGGGAATTGAGGTAAAATTATACACCGGTGTTTTGCCAGAGGAGAAGTTTATCTATGTATCATCTTTTTAAACTTTTAATTCCTTTTAATACTTTACCTTGTACAGCACGCGTCGAAAACAAAAACGCCCATTGCCATAACAACGTCAGCTGTCCTGAGGCTTCCTACACAGTAAACTAAACACAGTAACGAACAATGACATATCAATCCGAGCGCGAGTGATGATGAAACATTGAAAGAACTAGTTATTCAACCTGAACCTCCATTGCAAGGACAACTCAAGCAGGACGTTTCTCAGTTTGAGGTACATTATGAGATGTTGTAACTGTAATTCCTCACCAGCATTAACAAGTGCATGTCCATCAACAAACTGATTATTTTTCTTGTACTTATTTATTTACAGAGTATTTTTCTAATTTATTGCGTGAACGTGGAAACTGTATCAATAAAAGTGCATACATTACACGAGCTCTAGCGTGAATGTCTGATGAAACATAAACGTTGGTAAAACAAATCTTGCACCATGCTTAATCTTTCCTCAAAGTAGTGAGAACAACAGACAATCTGCATTAATAGACACAATTTTAGGTAATAGTGGCCTACAACTGATTAGCAGAAGTATTTCAGTTATGACAGTAATAATGTGAGTAAACCAGTTAGCAGGAGAGCAACACAGTATAAAACTCAAAACTAAGTGTTTTGAACACCATCTTTCAAGAGCAAGCGGTTTGCGAATCCTACATTGTACAGTCGTCAGTAAAAGAAAGGGAACACAGCAAAAGTTTAGGATTATACTGCTGTGGTATCGTGGTAAAGATTAATTTTAACCACTGATTCTTCACATGCTCGTCCTTGGGCAGTGAAAAAGAAACGGGCTTTACCATCACATTGTAGTTCTTCTCGACATGATGCTTTCCAGTATCCACAGGAATCAGCTGCAGTGTTTGAGGTTCAAGTTTTCCCTGGTGTCTGCGAGTGCAATAAGTGCCCTTACGAAAAAGAAGTATACTTCAAGTTCATTTTATGAAGTATAGGCTACTTAAGTAATGTTCAAGTATATTTTTAAGTATACTTTATGTAGTAAGTATACTAATATCAATGTGTACTTGTAGTAAACTTGTAAGTGTACTATTTCAATACTGCTTGGGACTAAATTGGCCCACTTTTAGTTTATAAATGTATATGTTTAAGTATACTATAAGTGTAAGAGTAGTAAACTTTAAGTTCACAACTAGGTTTCTCATTTGTAATGCATCTGTAATACAAGTAAACTTATAAGTATACTAGTAGTTTACTATTTTTAATACAAGTAGTTTTTTGTTTTGTTTATGAAAGTACACACTGAAGTGTACTCTCAGTAACTACTAGTTTAGTAGTTTATACTACATAAACTTAAATACTTCTAGTTTACTATTTATATAAAAGATTGAGTACAAGTACAGGCCAAATATACTTGGACTTTTCACTCAGTATAAGTCAAGTACACTTAAGTATAATTTTAAGTATATTTCTGAGAAGTACATAAAGTATATTTTTGAGAAGTATATAAAATGTAGACTGAAAGTATACTTTCTTATTTTTAGTTTAAAAGAGGTATACTAATAGAACACTTGAATAAACTTCTTTTTCGTAAGGGTGAGCGGGCAATACGCTAATGTTTTGTAATGTTTCACAACGAAACGGCTTGTGACTCGTTTGAAAAATGATTCACTTCATTGACTCAGAGTCGACTCTTACTTTTGAAAGACAATAACTTTATATACGGTGTACTTTCAGATATAAAACTTTGCATGATGTTTTCATTCACTGAGCTATGTTACACACTACATGAAAGGTCATTTTCAAAAATCCATAACAGGGGCACTTTAAAAGAAAAAAGGGAAAAAACAAACAAAGCACATTGCCACGTGCGCATGCGCCTCTGCCTAGTCGCTACCTAGTCTGTGGTGTGCAGGAACCGCTCAGCAAAAGTGCATAGTCAATATCCTCCATCAAAGTTCAGCTGATACAATCTCTCTGCATCTTAGAGGAGACCGGTTCATTTAGACCAGCATGAAAAATCTCTTTGAGGGAAATGTCATTGAAGCCCACCTGGTCTGAAAGTCCATAGAACTCCTCGACATAGTCCTAAATGAAACTATTGCCTTGACAGAGGTGCTGGAGACGAATGGCTGGGTTCATTGTTTGGGTCTAGCTTTCTGTAATCAAAGTTCACTGAAGGCAAGTTGCACTGAACCCAAGTACAGTTTATTGAAACCAAAATATAATCCAAATTAGTGATGGGACGTTCGGCACAGAGGCTTCGAAGCTGGTATATAAAAAAACGAAACAACTCCCAGTGAAGCACTGTATTGGAGCTTGATTCGGTTTGCCATAACAACGTGATCTGTGACGTCCGAAGCTTCATTTTCGCATGCCAACCACGTGACTGCATTGAATTCTGATTAAAAAAATAGTACAAACCCTTTGTGCAGCTCGGGTGTCATTTGCTTCTTTGATAAGTAAATCATAATACAAATATTTACATGTGTAGTTTTGTGCATGTTCAATTTCAGTATTAATCCCAGTTCACAAGCACTTTTAACTGACCACTCCACAATAATCATAATTTATTTTTTATATAGTCCAACATGAGCCTTGTCTATGAACTCATAGGTTTAGGGCTTAAGGCAAAAGTTTATGTGAATAAGGCTACACGTGTTGATCAAAGCAGATCCCTAAAAAACTGCTACTGTACAACACTACAGTACACAATTCATTTTATGAATTGGTATAAAAAAAAAAAAAATTATACATTTATTCACCGACTCATGCATTTATTCACATTTATTAATACATGATGTAAGTAATGACATGTGAAAGACTGTTATTTTTATAGGTTAAATATTTGTATTGCCTATGGTTTTCATAACACAAACTGAATTATTATTTGAAACAATCGAAAATGGCTGGGTCGTCTGGGACACAATATGCAGATTTTCCACCTTTTGACCACAAGATGTCATTAGTGTGCACAGTGTTGAAAAGCTTCGAGTAATGAACCATTTTTTGATACAGTTGAGGGGGAAAGCCCAAGCGGGAAGGAAGTCGACCGGAAGTTGAAGCCGGCCGCGTGCCACCATCTTGTAGCAGAACTTCACCTGCTGTTAGCATCACATTGACTCCCATTCATTTTGGCGTAACTTTGACAGCGAATAACTTTACATCTGAGGCGTTTGAAGACTCCATTTGTCCATTATTTATTTCTAAAGAAACACGACAATGTATAAAATGCTCCATTACCTTGTATCTTACGTTATGGCCCCGTAGAAGCAGTTTTTGTAAAAGTAGGCTAACGATTGCGTCATAACCACACGACTCTGTCGCACAGTAGAGAGATTACCGTATGGACAGGAGGAGAAGCTTGCGGGCAATCGGGGGGACGTAGAGGCAAAATGACAAAATAATTAATCAGAATACCTAGCAAAAGTTTCTCCTGCTCCTAGCTCATGGACAGCTCCTACTCACACTCTCCGTCTCTGCAAGATTCGGAAGGGAATGATTCAGATTTCTCATGCCACAGCCACTAGAAGACAGACGGGTTGCTCACGTCACATCTACGTCGTCAAGCTCGGTTTGAGTCTGCGCGTCAGGAACGGAAGTCCTAAGAAATCGCTGAAAACGGGCTTCACTTGTCTCAATTGAGTTCAAATGAGATGACTCTGTCCACTTCTTATACTGTCTATGGGAAAGCCTCAATGCTTCACAAAGTTTCCAAATACAAAAGAACCAAAGACTTGACTTGAACTTGACTATGACCAGAACTTAACCTAAAACTGGACTAGACATGGACTCACCAAACAGTGGTTACACAAACAAAGCTAGACAAGAGACAAGGGAATATGAGGGCTGTATATACACAAGGACTAATGACAAACAAGAAACACCTGTGAGCAATCAAACAATGAACCAATGAGAACAAGACACATGAACAGGGGAAGCACTAGTGATGGCAAAATGAGGCTTCCTGAACCACTGATACCTCGCAGCCCATTGCTTCAGCCAAAGGTTCATTACTCGAAGCTTCATTCAGCATTGCTCACTAGTGACACCTAGCTACTGTGCAAAGAAATAGCAGACAAATTCATTCATTCTGAACCAGTTTATTTATTTTGTACTCGCTGTTGATGTATGTAACCTTTCATTTGCAATAATAAAAACACATGAGCAGACATTTGTCCATTACTGTGTATAATATAAAATATGTATCTTTCTCTGTCTGAATTTACTTGTGCAGAGTCACACACATAGTTAATTAAATATTTATTAACTGTTTGGATAGTGACAGACAGTATGAACAACAACAGTGACACTGTGTTGAGTGCAGTGCTTGGAGGGAGTGTAATAAAGTAAACTGCAACAGAATAGTCTGGAAGGAAGGATTACAATCGATTTTTTTGAGAAACAGAATTATTTCAAGTGTGTTGGGGTAACACACTTATTTAAAAAATGCCAGTGCCAGCTGGTATAAATGAGGATACTGATGCTTCTGTTGAGCTCAGACAGGGGAGGATTCCCTCTTTCTTGCTGTCTCCATTACCAGGAAAAAGGAAGAGTCACAAAAAGCAAACAAATCCAAAAGGACAATCCAAATACAAAAATCCAGAGCAATCCAAATAATCTTATCTAATTAATATAACAAGACTATAATATAGCTAAGCCTACTATAATTAATAATAACAATATATTATAACTATTCTAACCTGATAATGTAATAATATACAGCCCTAACACGTATACAGTATGACACAATAACGACAATGACAATGATAGTTATTTAACTCTCTGACTCTTTAACACTACTACATCTGCTTTTACTACTGCTGACAACACCCACAAGGTGGCGCGAGTTTCGAACCGCCTTTTATCAGAGAATGTCTAATAGGAAGAGAATTGGCACTCTCTGCTTACTTCCGGTTTCTGGACTGGCTGCAGTAACACGTCTCTGTCCATGCGAGGGCGCTCGCAGGCGAGTGCAGAATGAATGGAGGTCTATGGCGAAAAACCCTCAAAATCCACTTTTCTCAGGATATAATTTTTTTTCTAGTAATTTGAATGTTGTATTCGAAAGGAAATGCAAAGAAATTACACATTGCTGGGTGTTAGATTTTTTAGAGTCACTTATTTGGTTTAAAAAGTCTTTTAAAATGTCAATGACGTCAGAATGCTGACGTCATTAGCAGAATGCTAGCGTGTTATGGGCAACAACAACTCAACCTGTAAGAAATCGCAAAGAAATAAGTACTCGTTCATTCAACTTTCGACCTATAACCCATGTTGAACTTGCAAAACCTACAATAAAGTCTGAGATTTCTCAACGGCAATCGGGTGAAAGAGACACATTTAGCCGTCTAGCCCCATAGACTCCCATTCAGTCTGCACTCGCCCGCGATCACCTCCAGTGGAATTCTAATGGAACTGCAACCAAGATCGATACAATGGGGCTAATAGGAAGTGCCAAGGCTCTCCGTAGACGGGCTCTGCTTTTATCCAGAAGTGACACTCAGACCGAACCGATGACGTATCCACACAAACCGAGGCCTCGTTTGTCATCAGTCACGTGATTTTCACGTTAACAACACAAGCCTCGAATCGCGGCTTCATCTGGCACGCCCATTTTTTCTCGACACAAGCTCCGACGCCTCGGTTCAAATGTCACATCACTAGGAAGCACATGACATGATCACATGAGGGCAAGGAAGTCACATGACAAGAAACCAAGAAACATGACTATGAAAATTTCTACATAAAAAAGACATGAACACAAACAAAACAGAAACCAATGTGACAATCATGCACAATTAAAAATCAAATGTTGGCTGCTATATATCCTGAATATGGAGCTTTCAGGGTAGGATCTTTAGTCAGTTTACATTCAACCAGAAAACCCTAGTAGCAGCATGTAATGTACTAAACCCACTTAGAACACATTGGCAACTGCCCTGGCAACCACCAACAGCTCTGTTGCAAGTTTGCACATTCATGT
Source organism: Leuciscus leuciscus (assembly GCF_965113295.1). Classification (NCBI taxonomy): domain Eukaryota; kingdom Metazoa; phylum Chordata; class Actinopteri; order Cypriniformes; family Leuciscidae; genus Leuciscus; species Leuciscus leuciscus. The sequence continues at coordinate 27,492,003 of NC_138737.1, read as the reverse complement.
GCACATATGTTTCTGATTTCTCTTGAGGATCCTGACATGTTTGGACCCCTCTTCCCAATAGACTTGTGTTTCTTCTCACATAACAAGAATCAGGCCCACTACCTCATAAATGTGGAAGCAAACATGAAGGTTCTCTGTGCTTGTGTGTAGTGTAGTTTGTGACCACAAGCCTAGTCATAACTATCTTAGTAGAGTAATTATTATTGGTCTAATATTTCTAGAAATAGCTTTCTGTTAGCATTCCTGTTCATCTCAGTGGAAATTGTTAATATAATCATTTCAGCACAGACCTACCATGTTTTACTTTTGTTACATGTTACATGTAACTTTTAATATGGCAAAGGAGAAAATTAATAATAATAATAATAATAATAATTTTCGAGCATATTAGAATCATCAGCAAACAATTTACCAATAATTTGAAAACTGAAGTAATGATGCTTAAAATTCAGCTTTGCCATCACTGGAATAAATTACAGTTTCAAATATATTAAAATAGAAAACAGTTATTTTAAAGTGTAATAATATTTAATATATAAGAGATTTCTTAAAAAAAAATCGTATGATGGTTTAATTACAATATACTTAAACTTATTTTATAATATAATTACTATATATTAAACTTAAAAAAATATGTAATTTCACAGACATAAAGCGAATTATAGAATTCGGCAGTTATGAAATAATTAATATAACAGGCATTGTACTGGGATGTATATAATTCCATGAGAGTAATTAGATGTGTTATTTGGCTTGGACATTTGGTTTTGTACTGAATGACTCCTTTTTAGAACATTTGATCAACATTTGGCTTGAAACAATTGTGGTTAAGTAATTTTACAAAATGCAATTTGTCCTCTGGCTGAGTTCAACTTTACTTTGAATATGTGTCACACAAGGATCAAAGCAGCTTACAAACCAACCAGCTCTCACCCCCTACTAGCACAAAATCTTCAGTATGCTCATCAACATTACTGACTGCTTCTCTGTTAAAACTTCAAGGATGCAATTTAAGAGATAAAACACAATTCTGAGTGAAACAGAAATTATTTCAGTGGGACCTGATTTCAAGTGGTCTATGATCACCTATATATCATCTCTGTCAATATAAAATGGGAAAAGGGCCAATAAAAGCATGTGTTTCTGTAAAGAGTGACTAAATTCAGCCTTGTTCAGATGTGTGGATTGCAAAGTGTCGTTTGCCATAGCAACAGATCCAATGTTACATAATGCATTAGGAATAGGAAGAGGGCGAGAGGTCTGGCTAGCTTAATGTGGGAGATGCTACAGGATATTTTTAGGCTTCTTGTGTTCTTCCTCCTCTCTTGAACTGCAAGTGATTCGAGAA